>NC_051068.1:16881805-17087501 GCF_004664715.2 Peromyscus leucopus | reverse complement strand
TTTATAAATACACAAGGGGCCAGTTCTCACATTTGAGAGCTCACTGGACATGAGTGGTGGCCACAAAGATGTTGCCCCATGTGAGATGGTGTGTTCCTCTGTGTTGCATAAATCCTAGTTGGTCTTATAATAAAAACCGTGGAGTAATATATTGGGATAAATGCAGAAAGATCAGAGAGAAACATAGCCATAGCCACTTCTCACGCTCGACAACTCATCAGCCCAAAGGGGAAGATTCTGTCTTCACAAATCCTTAAACTGAAGACCCTGAGTCCTCAGCCAAAAGGGGTTGAACTCTTGCCGTCCTCCAGCCTTATATATTTCTGTCTTCACCCAGCCATATCACTTCCTGTCTCAAGCTTCCTAGTGCTGGGATTGATGGCATGCCTGGATGCCTGGATGCTTCTCTTTCTTCTGACTAGATTACTCTTCCTGTAGTCCTGGTGGACTTGAATTCAGAGATCCATCTGCCTCTGCCTTCTGAGTACTAGGATTAAAGGTTACCTCTAGGCTAACTTTGTCTGGCTCTTCCCTCTGATCTTCATGCAAGCTTCATTTGTCAGAGTATACACAAAACATCATCATACCTCTGGCTAGTAAGTAGATACCCTCTGTATTAGTCCAACCTTTCCATAGGAAGGAATAAGAAGCTACAACAAGTTCATTGCCAAGTTTCCAAGGACATGGGTGTGTGTGCCAAGCTGGTACTGCATTGTTCCTATAGACTAAGTGTAAATGTATTTTGCAGAATTCATGCTCACACCAAGAGGTTTGCCTTGGGTCTAGTAGAGACTTACAGATGGCAGTTTTTGTTCCATATCCTGTTGGAAAGGCCTGAGATAGGTCTGTGTACCCATTGTAAAGTGAGTCTTGCTTGGATACATTCTTCTTTTTGTTCCCCTGAATAAGTTTTAGCAGATAATTTTGAGAGATCTGGTTGTCTACAGATAGTCTCTTCAAATTTCAGATATTTGTTAGTATCTGCCAATGATTGCTTTAATGCATATATTTCTAGATGAAGGCCTATAATCAGTTCATGAGTAGTAACTAGTCCACCAAAGATTTCAGATGTCTGCTGTGTCTGTGTTGATTTCTGAAAGAACAGAAGATACTTTGCCAGCTCTGAGTAAGGAGCAAACCAACATAGCTCCAGTGATCATCAAACATAAGTGCTTTCTTGGGGCAAACCTATTTCCTGAGGAAGTAGGAGAAGACTGGTATTCTCCTCAGTTCAGGCTCAGAGCAGGGTTCTAAATGTGGGAGCCATGATTTGAGGTCGAAGGTAAGGATGATCCTCTGGATCTAGGTGTAATTATGTTTTACAGGTAGACTAAGGTCAGGCATCACCATAGATTCCCAGTAACCATTGCTGGGGAAGAAAGGGTGTTGACAAATTCCACCTTTTAGTGGGCTGTGAAGAATTTGTTGTTCTCAACCCATCCTCCATCAGATAACACATGGTGTTAGACTGCCTTCTTTGATTTTACAGGATTTCCATGCTATGGGGAAGACATATCCATCATCAAATTGGATTCCTTTGTGCAGAGTTCCTCCATGTGATATATTGAATATGGGCTTATGGGACACAAAGTCTCCAATTCCACTAATTCCTTGAGCTGTGGTAGTGGAAGTATCATGTAGAAATAATATGGAAGTCTGGAGTGTGTGTGTTTCCAGGTTTCCAGTCTGGAAAGATCCATACCTGCAGTTTACCACCAATGTAAGTTTCTGTGGTCTGACATTTTTTTCTTAAAATACATTTATTTATAATGTATACAGTATTCTTTCTGCATGTATTCCTGCAGGCCAGAAGAGGGTTCCAGATCTCATTACAAATGGTTGTGAGTCACCACATGGTTTCTGGGATTGAACTCAGGACCTTCGGAAGAACAGTCAGTGCTCTTAACCACTGAGCCATCTCTCCAGCCCCATAGTCTGCCATTTTTATGTGATACTTGACACAAAGGAATCATAGGATCTGGGGAATCCTCTTTTTGCAACTTGTATGATGTCCACTCTTGGGTTGATGTATTCCCTTTGGAGCTGAAAGAAGTGCAGGCTGGAATTCCAAATAAAAATGGAACTAATGTTCCATATTTGGGAGGAAAGAAGTATGTGATATTCCTGGTGTGGATATCCAGAGGTATTGGGAAGTCTATTGTTTCATTGTCATGGAGTGCATGCATGGAATCACAGCTAAAAAAAAATTCTCATTTGGCAAGCAGATTTTTGTTATTAGGTTACAGTTAAGGGTTTTTGTGTATCATTGGTAATTAGTGAAGTCCATTGTTCCTTTGGTTTTCTAATTTACCTTAAAAATGTGTCAGTAAATGTGGTTGTCAAGTGGTAAATCTTCTGAGAGTGGTGTATGAAAAAGACTGGTGGGTCAGTTAGGTTTTCCATTGTCTCTTCCACCACTTAGATTGGTTCTTTTGTTGCTGGTGTATTAAACCTTGTATGGTAGTGGTCCAGTTGAAGTTGGAGCCCTTGATGGACTACAAGGAAATTTGTACAGACTTGCCCTCACAAGTCCAGAGTGAACTGGATGATTACATTGAGTGGTCTACCCATATGCAAGAGGTGACATTAGTCAGTATACCAGTCTTGTTTGCATCAGTTGGTACCCATCCCAGAGATTCTATTATGACTATTGAGGTATTTGCATTAAAAATTATGGCCATATATAGGCCATGTCAGTATAAAATAGGGCTGTCTTTGCTATGGTATAATCTGAGGTCTGTCGAACACCATGCAAGCACAAAGTGTCTGAGGGTCTGCATGGATTCTGCTCAGGTGATGGGCTTCAGTATCAGAAAGATGTGTGAAGGTTGTGGCAGCAGGTCAAAATCAATGGAAATCTGTAACATGTGTCCCCAATCCTGCAGTTTCTAGCCAGTCATGAATATGTGGAAATGAATCATTTTCTGCCTTTTCTATCCATATGTCCATCTTACCATAGTAGGGTAGGTTAGGGAATTTGGCCACAAACACTACAGTCACAGTTGGCCTATTCAGTTTTGGGTATAGTCCAAAATGTGAATTTGATCATTTGGATTTATATGGTAGTGGTATTGTATTCCAAGAGAGAAAATGCTTCCATCACTTTCTCGTATCACTGTCTGGATTAAAAGAACAATTCTGACAATTCCTGGGTTCACATGGCTTTGTTGTGGCTGATATTGCTGTCACCTCAGTCAATTTATCTGGCTCCTCATTCTGGTTCCAGTCGGGATAATTGTATACATTTTTATTTACATCCTTGTAAATACAATCCCTGTAGTTTAATTGTACTGGTTGCCAAGCCTGGGGATGGTCTGCAATATGTATGAGGCCAAAAATGCTGAGAGGAATTTTGCATTTGCTGCTGTCTTCATGTCTGACATCTCAAAGCTCATTCTCCCCTTGTTCTTCACTGTAAGGTGGAAGAATGATTTAGTAGATATTTCTCTCCAGTTAATGTTGTAGATGGCTGATGCTGCTGTGATATTTCTCCAAATTTGTGTTAAGTGCATTTCAGTGGGTTTCTTTTGTTAAAATTGGTGTTTATAATGTCCTCTTGGTCATTGGTGACTATGGCTCTCAAATTTGGCTCAATATGGGCATTAGCCTTTCTCATTCATCACAGTTGCTATACTGAATGGTATTTCCCAAAGCTCCACAATGAGTGTGTTGAACATAGAATACATTCCTGGTGTATGTGAGGTTTGGGATGAAGTGTTCATGATTCTAATATTCTGGTAGGAATCTATCCAAGGTATAGCAGGGTAAGTCACCAATATCATACTTTACTCTTGGTTTGTTTGTTATAGTAGCTCTTGGTATGGTGGTTGTTTCGTACATTGTTCCTGTTGCTATCGATGTGGTCATTGATGGATATGATGTCTCCAACTTTGACCATCTCAGTAGTGTTGGTGATGGTGAAGCAAACAATGGTATTGATGAGGAGCCTGAGCTTGACTCTCTGGTTAATCTTAAACTTATGGAATTCAACAGGAGGAGTTTCAGGAACAGTGTCCTGGGTGCCTTTGCTCAGCAGATTGATACCACTTTTATTTTCTTGTTGCCAGTTTCTATGAGGCATAGGGTGTAATTTGTTATGGCTCTGCCTTGCCCTATTCTATTTTCCATTCTGTCTGGGCAGAAGGTATAATGCCCTGTAAGCATCAGTGCTGAGTAAAGTAATTCTAAGGCTATTACATATATCCATATGAAAGTACAAATGCATAATATTGGCTACAGTTTCTAGGCTTACATTAGTGCATGCCAAAGCTGGCCATATTGGGCTCTCAATCTCCATTGTCATCAGAAGGGTAGATTTTTTCATGGAGACCCATTAGGTCTCTGTCATGTTGGTCTTCCGCAGCAGCCACAGGGCGCGTTCAGTGCTCAGGAATCTAAAGAGGAACCTCATTGTCCTGAGGAAAGATATAAACAAAACTCTGGGTCCACGCCAACACTAGGTTGGGTCTCCTCCAAGTGCTAGTAGAAAGATCCTTCCATGGCTCCAGAGTGTGATTTGCAATAGGAGCCCTCCAATGCTTATCTGCATCGGATCCTCCAGCAGAATCCACTGATAAAAAATTTAAAATATATAAAACAAGGGAAAGAATAGAATGTGGAAAGGAATGATGAGCCCCTAGTTCTCCCTTTTTTAACTCTAGTAAAATGTTTGTTTGTTTGTTTGTTTGTTTGTTTGTTTGTTTAATATTTCAAATTTTTTCTTTTATTTTTATTTTTAAAATTAATTAATTTATTAATTTTTCTATTATCAGCTTGATAGAGTATGTATTCTTTCTTAATAGTGAGATGTTTCATTGAGGTTTGCTCCGAAATTGAGTAAAACCGAAATTGATTATAAGCCACAGTCCTCCCAGGGACCTCCATGCTATATATATAGCCTCCATGGTTTTGTGTGTTGTAGTCTGATTGTTCTTTATTTTATATCTAGAATCCACTTATGAGTGAGTACATACCATGACTCTCTTTCTGGATTTGGGTTACCTCACTCAGGATGATTTTTTCTAGTTCTATCCATTTGCTTGCAAATTTCATGCTTTCATTGTTTTTCTCTGCTGAGTAGTACTCCATTGTGTATATGTACCACATTTTTTCATCCATTCTTCAGTTGACAGGCATCTAGGTTGTTTCCAGGTCCTGACTATTACAAATAGTGCTGCCATGAACATAGCTGAGCATGTATCTTTATGGTATGAATCAGCATTCCTTGGGTATATGCCCAAGAGTGGGATGGCTGGGTCTTGAGGTAGTTCGATTCCTAATTTTCTGAGAAACCACCATACTGATTTCCACAGTGGTTGTACAAGCTTGCATTCCCACCAACAGTGGAGGAGTGTTCCCTTTGCTCCACATCCTCTCCAACATTGACTGTCATTGGTGTTTTTGATCGTAGCCATTCTGACAGGTGTAAGGTGGTATCTCAGAGTCGTTTTGATTTGCATTTCTCTGATGATTAAGGATGTTGAGCATTTCTTTAAATGTCTTTCAGCCATTTGTGATTCTTGTTTTGTGAAGTCTCTGTTTAGCTCTTTAGCCAATTTTTTAATTGGACTGTTCAATATTTTTTTATTTTATTTTACAATACCATTCAGTTCTACATATCAGCCACGGGTTCCCCTATTCTTCCCCCTCGCACCCCCTCCCATTACCCCCAGTACACCCCCCATTACCACCTCCTCCAGGGCAAATCCTCCACCAAGGACTGCGATCAACATGGTAGACTCAGTCCAGGCAGGTCCAGTCCCTTCCTCCCAGACTGAGCCAAGTGTCCCTGCATAAGCTCCAGGTTTCAAATAGCCAACTCATGCAATGAGCACAGGACTTGGTCCCACTGCCTAGTTGCCTCCCAAACTGATCAAGCCAATCAACTGTCTCACCTATTTAGAGGGCCTGATCCCCTCAGCCTTTCGTTCATAGTTTATGTGTTTCCATTCATTTGGCTATTTTTTTTTCAATAATTGAGTAAAACAGAAATTTATTATAAGCCACAGTCGTCCTAGGGACCTCCATGCTATATATATAGCCTCCATGGTTCTATGGGTTGTGGTCTGATTGTTCTTTATTTTATATCTAGAATCCACTTATGAGTGAGTACATACCATGACTGTCTTTCTGGGTTTGGGTTACCTCACTCAGGATGATTTTTTCTAGTTCCATCCATTTGCCTGTAATTTTCATGCTTTCATTGGACTGTTCAATATTTTGATGTCTAGTTTCTTGAGTTCCTTATATACTGTGGAGATCAATCCTCTGTCAGATGTGGGGTTGGTGAAGATCTTTTCCCATTCTGTTGGCTGTCTTTTTGTCTTATTGACTGTGTCTTTTGCCCTGCAAAAGCTTCTCAATTTCAAGAGGTCCCATTTGTTAATTGTTGTGCTCAGGGTCTGTGCTGTTGGTGTTATATTTAGGAAATGGTCTAAGGTGCCAATGCGTTCAAGAGTACTTCCTACTTTCTTTTCTATTAAGTTTAGTGTAACTGCATTTATGTTCAGGTCTTTGATCCACTTGGACTTGAGTTTTGTGCATGGTGACAGATATGGATCTATTTGTAATCTTTTACATATTGACATCCAGTTATGCAAGCATCATTTGTTGAAGGTACTTTCTTTTTTCCATTGTATAGTTTTGGCTCCTTTTTTCAAAAACCAGGTGTTTATATGTTCATGTCTTAATGTCAGGGTCTACAATTCAATTCCATTGGTCTGTATGTTGGTTTTTATACCAGTACCAAGCTGTTTTTATTACTATAGCTCTATAGTAGGGTTTGAGGTCAGGGATGGTTATGCCTCCAAAGGTTGCTTTATCTTATGGAATTCTTTTTGCTATCCTGGGTCTTTTGTTTTTCCATATGAAGTTGAGTATTTTTCTTTCCAAGTCTGTGAAGAATTGTGTTGGGATTTTGATGGCAATTGCATTGAATCTGTAGATTGCTTTTGGGAAGATTGCCATTTTTACTATGTTGATCCTACCTATCCATGAGCATGGGAGATCTTTCCATTTTCTGATATCTTCTTCAATTTCTTTCTTTAGACATTTAAAGTTTTTATCAAAAAGGTCCTTCACTTGTTTAGTTAGTGTTATCCGAAGATGATGTTTCTCTGACTTCTTTCTCAGCCATTTTATCGTTTGTGTATAGGAGGACTGATTTTTTTGAGTTGATCTTGTATTCTGCCACTTTACTAAAGGAGTTTACCAGCTGTAGGAGTTCCCTGGTAGAGTTTTTGGGGTCACTTATGTAAACTATCATATCATCTGCAAATAGTGAAAGTTTGACTTCTTCCTTGCCAATTTGTATCCCTTTGATCTCCTATTGTTGTCTTATTGCTTTAGCTAGAACTTCTAGTACTATATTGAATAAATATGGGGAGAGTGGACAGCCTTGTCTTGTTCCTGAATTTAGTGGTATCACTTTGAGTTTCTCTCCATTTAATTTGATGTTTGCTGTTGGCTTGCTGTAAATTGCCTTTATTATGTTTAGGAATGTTACTTGTATTCCTGATCTTTGTAAGACATTATCATGAAGGGTGTTAGATTTTGTCAAAGGCTTTTTCAGCATCTAATGAGATGATCATGTGGTTTTTTTCTTTCAGTTTGTTTATATGGTGTATTACATTGACAGATTTTCATATGTTGAACCATCCTTGCATCTCTGGGATGAATCCAACTTGGTCGTGATGGATAATTGTTTTGATGTATTCTTGGATTTGGTTTGCCAATATTTTGTTGAGTATTTTTGCATCAATGTTCATGAGGGAGATTGGTCTGTAGTTCTCTTTCTTTGTTGCATCTTTGTGTGGTTTGGGTATCAGGGTAATTGTAGCCTCATAAAAAGAGTTTGGTAGTGTTCCTTCTGTTTCTATTGTGTGGAACACTTTGAAGAGTATTGGTATTAGTTCTTCTTTGAAAGTCTGGTAGAATTCTGCACTGAAACCATCTGGTCCTGGGCTTTTTTTGGTTGGGAGACTTTTGATAACTCTTTCTATTTCTTTATGGGTTATTGGTCTATTTAAATGGTTTATCTGGTCTTGATTTAATTTTGGTATTTGGTATTTATCCAGAAAATTGCCCACTTCTTCCTGGTTTTCCATTTTTGTGGAGTACAGGTTTTTGAAGTATGATCTGATGATACTCTGGATTTCCTCACTGTCTGTTGTTATGTCTCCCTTTTCATTTCTGATTTTGTTAATTTGGGTGCTCTCTCTTTGCCTTTTGGTTAATTTGGCTTGGGGTTTGTCTATCTTGTTGATTTTTTTCAAAGAACCAACTCTTTGTTACATTGATTTTTTTTTGTATTGTTCTCTTGTTTTCTATTTCGTTGATTTCACCCCTCAATTTGATTATTTCCTGGTGTCTATTTCTCCTGGGTGAGTTTGTTTCCTTTTGTTCTAGAGCTTTCAGTTGTGCTGTTAATTCATTGGTATGGGATTGCTCCATCTCCTTTATGTGTGCATTTAGAGCTATGAATTTTCCTCTTAGCACTGCTTTCATAGTGTCCCATAAGTTTGGATGTTGTACTTTCCTTTTCATTGATTTCAAGGAAATCTTTAATTTCTTTCTTTATTTCTTCCTTGACCCATTGATGTTTCAGGTGGGCATTATTCAGTTTCCAGGAGTTTGTAGGTTGTCTATGGTTTTTGTTGTTGTTCAGGTCTAACTTTAAGGCATGGTGGTCTGACAAGATACAGGAGGTTATTCCAATATTTTTTTTGTATCTGTTGAGATTTGTTTTGTGGCCAAGCATGTGGTCAATTTTTGAGAAGGTTCCATGGGGTGCTGAGAAGAAGGTATATTCTTTTGTGTTAGGATGGAATGTCCTGTACATATCTATTAAGTCCATTTGAGTCATAACATCTGTTAGGTCCTTTGTTTCTTTGTTAAGTTTCAGTCTGGTAAATCTATTTTGGTGAGAGTGTTGTGTTAAAATCTCCCACTTCTAATGTGTGGGGTTTGATGTGCATTTTAAACTTTAGTAGTGTTTCTTTTATGAATGTGGGTGCTTTTGTATTTGGGGCATAAATGTTTAAAATTGAGACTTCATCTTGGTGGATATTTCCTGTGATAAATATGTAATGCCCATCCTGATCTCTTTTGATTGATTTTAGTTTGAAGTCTATCTTATTAGATATTAGGATAGCTACACCAGCTTGTTTCTTAGGTCCATTTGCTTGGAAAGCCTTTTCCCAGCCCTTTACTCAGAGGTAGTTTCTGTCTTTGAAGTTAAGGTGTGTTTCTTGTATGCGGCAGATGGATGGGTCCTGTTTTCTTATCCATTCTGTCAGCCTGTGTCTTTTTATAGGTGAGTTGAGGCCATTGATATTGATGGATATTAATGACCAGTGATTGTTAATTCCTGTTATTTTTTGTGGTTATGTTGTGTTGTCCTTCTTTGGTGTATGTTGGTGTGGGATTATCTATTGCTTGATTTTTCGTGGATGTGTTACGCTTCTTTGGGTTGGATTTTGCCTTCTAGTGCTTTCTGTAGGACTGGGTTTGTGGACAGGTATTGATTAAATCTGGTTTTATCCTGGAATATTTTGTTTACTCCGCCTATGGTGATTGAGAGTTTTGCTGGGTATAATAGTCTGGGTTGGCATCCGTGGTCTCTTAGTGTCTGCATGAGATTTGTCCATGACCTTCTAGCTTTCATAGTCTCTATTGAGAAGTCTGGTGTTATTCTGATGGGTTTGCCTTTATATGTTACTTGGTCTTTTTCCTTTGCGGCTCTTAATATTTTTCTTTGTTCTGGGTGTTAAGTATTTTGATTATTATGTGGTGAGGGGACTTTTTTTTTGGATCCAGCCTATTTGGTGTTCTGTAAGCTTCTTGTATCTTCATAGGTATTTCTTTCTTTAGGTTAGGAAAGTTTTCTTCTATGATTTTGTTGAATATATTTTCTGTGCCCTTGAGTTGGTATTCTCCTTCTTCTATCCCTATTATTCATAGGTTTGGTCTTTTCATGGTGTCCCAAATTTCTTGGACGTTTTGTGTTACAACTTTTTTATCTTTAGTGTTTTCTTTGACTGATGAATCTATTTTCTCTATTGTGTCTTCAGTGTCAGAGATTGTCTGTTCCATCTCTTGCAATCAGTTGGTTATGCTTGTTTCTGTAGTTCCTGATCGTTTAGTTAGGATTTCTATTTCCAGCATTTCCCTCAGCATGTGTTTTCTTTATTGTCTCAAATTCATTTTTCAGATCTTGGAATGTTTCTTTCATCTGTTTAATTGCTTTTTCTTGGCTTTCTTTTCTTACCATTTTCTGTTCATTTTTTTCTTCCATATTTTTAAGGGAGTTTTTTATTTCCTCTTTAATGGAGTTTTTATTTCTTCTTTAAGGGCCTCTATCACCTTCTTAAAGTCATTTTTAGGATTGATTTCTTCTGTCTTGGTATGTTCAGGTCTTGCAGGTATAGAATCACTAGGTTCTGATGATGCCTTCTAGGTCTTTATATTGTTGCCTGTATCTTTGCACTGGCGACTACTCATCTCTTCCTCTGCTCAATGCAGGCGGTGTCTGTGTCTGAGAGTGCCTTTCTTGTTCTAATTTTTAGTCTTGGTTCACTAGGAGTTCTTGGTTAAATTGGTGCTCTTGGGCTGTTTCTTCAGGAGCAGCTGATCTCAGTCGGTGAAGTGTATACTTATGATTCTGGTGATCTGGTTTGGTGGCTAGTCAGTGCCTTCTTCTGTGTTCCCAGGTCACATTTTGATCATTCGTCGACTCCTCATTTGATCTTGTTTCTTCAGACTTCGAACTGTAGCGATCGGAATCCTCTCCCAGATGGATTTCAGCTGAGCAGGGTAGTCTTACCAACACCTCCAAGTTGTTGGGTTTTGCAGGATCAGCAGCTGGGCCCTGGGTTGGCCTCAGACAGAGTGTTCAGATTAGTTCTAGTTCTGTCCCACAGAGATAGCTTCTTCCCCAGATGTTGGGATTACAAGAGTCCCTGTTCCAAGCTCTTGATTAAAAGCTTGTTTTTACCAGCTCTTCAGTGACTAATTGCTCAGTTTCTGGTGTTTATTGCAACTGTGTTTTGGCCGCCTTCTGCTTGGCCTGCCTACCTCTGCCCTGTGGGGCCTGCCTGCCTCTGCTGGACCTGTCTACCTCTGCGGGCCACCGCTGGGCCTATTTACCTCTGTGGGCCACTGCTGGGCATACCTGCCTCTGTGGGCACTGCAGCTGGGCCTACCTGCATCTCTGGGCCACCACCAAGCCTGTCTGTCTCTGCTGGCCACCACCGGGCCTGTCTGTATCTGCCAGCTGCCACCGGGCCTACCTGCCTCTGCCTGCTGCCGCACCTGTCTACCTCTGTGGGACACCACAGGGCCTGTCTGTCTCTGCCTGCCAACACCGCCACACCTGTCTAACTCTGCGGGTCACTGCAGGGCCTGTCTGTCTCTGACCTCCACGGAGTCTGCACTGCATGTCTCTCTCACCCACTGGGGCACATTGGCCCAACCTTCTAAGGCCTCCTGCTTGCCTTATCATAATACCAGGAGCCAGTTTACTGCTCCTTTAAGAGGTAGAGAGGAAAGTGGTCAGCCAATGAGACTGACATAACACAGGCTGCAGAGAATGAGGGAATTTTGTCACATCCATTGTGCCATTCACACATTTGGGAGGATTGATATGGGGGATTTAAAAACAAAAACTCAACAAGTGTAGACTAATGGCAAACAAATTTCACTGCTTGTCAGGATTGCAAGAAGAGCTTACTATAGCTTTCTTGACAAAATCTGAGTTACTCTGAATCACCGAGGAGCATGGAGATAGAGCCTGGAAAATGAAATTTTAAAGAAAACTGGTATAATGTAGGTATTTGTAATCTGTAGCTCTAGAGAGTTTCATAAAAGGAGGAACTCTCAACTTGGCATCATGTGGAACTGTCACACTAGAGGGATTATTTGCTAGTGCACATATTCTGTATTTTTTAAAGTTTAAAAACTTCCTTGTCTCCGGGAAGTGGTGGCACATGCCTTTAATCCCAGCACTCGGGAGGCAGAGGCAGGTGGATCTCTGTGAGTTCGAGGCCAGCCTGGTCTACAAAGTGAGTTCGAGGAAAGGCACAAAGCTACACAGGGAAACCCTGTCTCAAAAAACAAAACAAAACAAAACAAAACAAAAAAAAATCCTTGTCACCTGCCTATACTAATGGATAGTTTTATAATTTGTCTGCATCTTAAATTGCCAACTTTGTCCTGTGGCAAAGGCACTAGAGATGTTTCACCCTGGTGTTACCAACTGCAAAGACCAACAGATATAGTGACTTTGGGTAATTGTAGACACTGTTGCTTTCGATAAAATTATTTTAAGTGCTAAAATCATCCCACTCATGAAGTTGACTTAAGATGGTTCTGTAGTAAACTTGAGTTAGTTCTTGTATATGGTGGTATTTTATTTGTACTGAAATGTGATTTTAATTGTATGCTAAAGTTGCCCTGGAGTCAGAGCTATTAGAGCCATAGCAAGAGCATGGCGGTGGTGGTGCACACCTTTAATCCCAGCACTTGGGAGGTAGAGCTAGGTAGATCTCTGTGTGTTGAAGGATACATGAAACATTGGAGACACATGCCTTTAATCTCAATACCATAGAAGACCTGAAGGGCTGTACATGCAGGCAGTGATGAGGCAGTCATGTGTTTGGGTTCACAACCAATGAGAAGGCAGAACAGAAAGTCTATTATAAAGATGAACAGACAGGAAGTAGCTCTCTTTTGGAGAGGTCTCTTGGCTGAGGAGGCTAGCTTCAGGGTAAGGCTCTTAGCTCTGATCTCTTGGCTTTCTTCTTTGCATTGGTTCTGTGTTCCTTATTTAATAAGACGGTTGGTTACATCTATACTTGTATGCTTGAAAAGCAGTCACACAAGACTGTATATTTATACAGGCTTTAGGTGACAGCAATTGTTTTATTAAGTTTATTTACATGTATTTATGAGATGTTAAGATGACTCATCAGGGCAAAGCACATTGCTATATAAGCACAATAAGCTTGGTCCAGGGAACCCATGGTAGAGAGATCCACATCCTGAAAGCTGTCCATTGAACCTTACACATGATGTATAGCATGTACCTACACTCACACATCAAACAGACACAGACATCACACACACCTCTCTCACACACATATACATAAGTACACATGAAGCACACACATGCACACATATCATACACATAAACACATACCAAACACACACAAATACACACAGAAACTTAAAGAAACTTATGAACATACACACAAACTGAATAGAAACATGTCAAATGAACACACATACATCACACACACCCAAACACAGAAATACACAGTGATATATACACAAGCATAAATACACACACACACCACACACACACACACACACACACACACACACACACAAACTTTTAAAATCAGTATTAGTATTTAAAGAACCCTTAGGATATGCATGGTGAATAAGTTTACATGGGACTGCATTCTTTGTTCAATTTTTTAATTATAATTTGTATAACATAACTGCATGTTCTGAAAATTTCTGACCTCAAAGAACAATTAGTCTGTTCTGTTAGCTATAAAGCTAATATTTGGAAAGTATGAAACTTGGAGTACTCTGACTACTATGAGTACAGCATGAATAAATTATTGTTTCATTTAATATTACTGCCTTAAGAATCATTTTGAATGTCAGCAATAGTGTAAAATGTCATTGTTTTGCTTTGGTTTTGTTTTTGGACACATTCTCCCTATGTAGCCCTGACTATCATGTAACTTGCTATGTAGACCAGGCTGGCCTTGAACTCTCAGATCGATCCTCCTGTCTCTGCCTCACATGTGCTGGGAATGAAGGCTTACACCAGCAAGTCTGGCCTTTGGCCTTGGTTTCAGGTTCACTGAAACAGTGTCAATATGTATCCTCAGTGGGCCTGGAGTCGCTGAGTACAGCAGGCAGGCTTCAAGCTCAGAGATCTGCTTGCCTCTCACTCCAGAGCCCTGGGATTAAAGTATGTGCCATCACACCTGGATGCAATTTTTTTTTAATTTGTTTTTTTTTTTTTCTTATCTAAGATTTATTTATTCTGTATATAGTGTTCTGCCTGTGTGTATGTCTTTATCCCAGAAGAGGGCACCATATCTCACTACAGATGGTTGTAAGCCACCATGTGGTTGTGGGAATTGAACTCAGGACCTCTGGAAGAGCAACCAATGCTCTTAACTCCTGAGCCACCTCTCCAGTTCAAGATCTTTTTTATATGACTACTAAACATTGTTGTGCTTTGAAAAGTAAAATAACAGATGTGGACTAAGAATTTTGGGCCAAAGTTGCTTATTTTGAGACCTGGTCTTAATAGGCCATGGTGGCCTTGAATTCCATATTCACCTGAGGAAGGCCTTTTCTTAAGGCTCTTACCTTCACACAGGCCACTCTCCAGTTTATGATTTAAACTTTTAAAATGTAACAATGTTGTTTCTTTGTTTACTGCATAGGTTTTGATTCAGAGTTGAAAAATAATCTTGTTTTCCTTTCAGATCTGTATCATTTCTGTTTGCTAAAATTAGTTTTAAATCATCATTATTACTCAGCATTCCTTTTAAAAAGCTTATTTGCTTTTATGATTATGATAATTTTATGTATCTTAGATTCCCCATTATTCTAGATGATTTTCATGTTGGAGGGAAACCCAGTCAGAGTTCATGCTGGGCCATTGTTCTGCCACTGAGCTTCTCCCTTCCTTAGAAATACTCATTTGATAGTTGAATATTTTTTCTTCTTGGGTATGATTTTAGTAAATAGATCAAGCCCTTTTCTTAATAAATATTTTGTATTAATTTTTGCTTCTTTTGTGGGTTTTCTCACAGTGGGATAATTGTGAAGTTAGATGACTTAGTTCTTAAGGCATATTTTTGTTTCATGTATCCCATCTTTGAATCAAGACGCAAGCTTTCCTTGTGGATGATATTGAGACTGCCTGCAAGAAAGTGTCTTTCTTTTTGTCACAAAGCCTAAAAATATTTTAGTTCAATTACAGTTACCCTGATTTTCATTTTTTAATGAATGAATTAATTAATATTTTTGAGCTAGTTTTGCCAGATAGCTTCCCTGGAATTGATCTATGTAGACCAGGCTGGTCTAACACTTGGGGTAATCCTGGTGCCTCTAAGAGCTGGGATAACAGGTGTGAGCCCTGGAAAATATCTTTTGTCTTCATGTTATTTTCTCCCCTAAGAAATGTCTAAATTAATGGTTCTGTATTGCAGCAAATGTGAAATCTGCTGTCAAATGTAGACAGTCATTGGGTTTTTCCTGTTCTTTGGTTGATAGTTAGGATTCTTGGGTTCAGGTTACTTAAGTGCAGGATACATTTACAGTTCTATGTAAGTTTTGAGACATTATGTATGTTTATGTTAAGTTATTATTACTTTTCTACAACAGCAACAATGTACTAGGAAAGTCTAGAAAAACACAAATTAAGGAATAAAGTTTTACTGCAGTCCTGGATTGTTCTTTTAGGACACCAAGTCCAGGATGTGCTCCTGCAGTGATATACTGTGTAATTCAATATATTTTGCACCCGAATAAACTTATCTTGGGATCAGTGGACATAGCCAGTCGCTAGATTAGACATAGATATCAGAAAGTAGTAGCACACACCTTTAATCCCAGGACTTGAGATTTCATGTCTTCATGTGGGAAGGACTCATGCCTTTAATCCCAGGAAGTAATATGGCAGGACACATAAGAATTGAGGAAAGAGGAATTTACTCTCTTGAGACTGAGGATTTTGTAGAGGTAAGAACTTCTGGCTGGTTTGCTTTCTGCTTCTCTGATTTTTCAACTTTTACCCCAATATCTGGCTCTGGGTTTTTATTAATAAGACCATTTAGCAATTCATGTTACATGCTCCTTGTAGGGAAAAATGAATGCATCACTTTGTCACAACACTAGACCTGCCTAGCCAGTTTGGTTTTTAAGATCTGCTTGGTGTTTGCTGTGAATGTAGGGGCCCTGGATTAAGAATGAGGTGAGCAAGAGACTGAGCATAGCCAGAATCCTAGAGTGTCCTTGTCTCTAACTCTGATGAGTAAAACTGTACATGCAGTCCTGGTATTTATTTTTATACTGTTGCCTCTTTATGTTTATAGCCCAAACCATCATGTAGCCACTCCTGCCACTTTTTTCCTGGAAAATTTCTTACTGGAAGATAGCAGTTTTTATATGAATTTTCCTATATTTGTTCTTTGCCTACATGTAAGTCTGTGTGCCATTTGCATTTCTGGTACCTATGGAGGCCAGAAGTGGATGTCAGATTCCCTGCCACCGGAATGAAAGATGACTGTGAGCTGCTATGTGGGTGCTGGGAATCAAACCCAGTCCCCTAGAAAAGTAACCAGTGCTTTTAATTGCCGAGCCTTTGCCCCAGTCCCTCTGTTTTTGCCGCCATTGTAGGCAACCTATTTGATCCTGACTCTGGTTGACATTATAGCTGTTTTTTGTTCATTTGTTTGTGTAGTTTTTTTGAGACAGGCCTTCAATTTTCCCAGACTGACCTTGACGGCATTGTAAATCCTTGAACTTCCAATCCTTCCTCTGTCTCCAGAAGTGTTGGGATTACAAGTGTGAATGCAGAGCAAACACTCCACCAGCTACGTGAGCTACATCCCTTGCCCCTATTATAGAGCTGTAATAGCCATTTGTGATTTACATATGTGGGTAATGTACTACACTATAGGCCTCTGGGAATCAGAGATTGTTACTGTACTTTGACCATTCCCCCAAATGCTGACACATTGTGCTCTATACTTTTCATTCTTGAGAATCACTATTTAATTTAATCAGTGGTTGATTTTGTTGGTTTCATTTCTGAAGTGACTAATGTTAATGAGAGTGACTTTGAATTAGAAAAAAATGAGAATGCTAATACTGCATGACCAAACTTCAGCTCTTGCACATTTTTACAATAAATTGACTTTTGAAAGTAAACCCCTTTGAAAGGATAGAACCTCTCCTCATTCTGCAACAGATTTATGTTGCAAACCCTTGGCATATAAGTCAATCAATGTCTCTTTAGTCACATCTGATTTTCATGTGAAACACAGTAAACTAAGTGTCATGTTGAGGAAAGGTCAATGAAGACAAGGACTGTGAGGTAAGAGCCAGCCTGTGCAATGTAATGAAACAGTATGTGAAAATAAAATCAAGTAAGGAACAAAAAGTAAATAAATATATAAACCCTCATAATTAGGTAGTTTATCCTTTAGCAGTATTCTTTTCAAATAATTTGATCCTCTTTCCTAGTACTTGGGAAGATTTCATTATGAAAGCAGCTGGTATTTTTGTATTTTCTTAAGTTTGGCTTTTAAACTGTTGGACCCCAAAGTTTAGGGTCTCAAGTGTGTGCCCCAAGAACCCAGACTCCAGTCCAGTTGATGCAATAGCAGGAGGATTTATTAAGCTTCTGTGCAGAAGGGCTCCTCTGCTCTCAAGAGCAAGAGTCGCATCTTACTACAGCCACATGGGGGTTTTTAAAGGAAAAACCCACAAAAACCATCAGATTACAATTCCCATACAATTTTGTTTCACAAGATCATGGTCTGGTTACAGAGTGATCACAGAGGGGGTACAGTTACGTCAACAGGTACATTCTTCCTGAAACCTCAAGGGGGGATATCAGGGTGGGAGTGGAGTTTAAACAAAGGTCACAGTGGTCCTTCCTGGAACACTTGCAACTATCCCAGTCACAGTTGAGTACATCTCTTCATAGAAATCTCTTTACATTGTTATATGGTTGCAGGGGAGATTGAACAAAGGCTAAGTCAGGTTGCCCTTGGAACTAGATTTTTAGTTTCTCATTTCCTGGTGCTTGAAGTTTCTCCTTTCCTGAGGCTTGGGGGTGTAAGCCTGAAGGGCTAGGGTCTTTCAAAACAAGCTTGATGATTTTGTTCAGAGGTATAAAACAGGGAAGTTTTGGATGTACACAGGACCTGCTCCAGGTATCATTGGCTCAGCAAGGCAGGAATGTGGGGCTGCACAAACTCACAGGCCCTACTCACCACCCTAGCTCTTGTCTTGCCTATCTGTGAATATTTGTAGAGCTGATGGAGATATTCCAGAAACGTAACACTGGGTCATCCCTTTCATCCCTGGAACTAGTTCCTGGAGATCCACAGGACCTGAGTCCTGCTGAGCAAGGAGTCAACCACATCTATGATGAAACACAGAAGGTGGAGGTCATACTGCTTCCACTGTAGCAGTCAAGAGTGGTGGGATGCTGAGAACAGCCCAGCAACAGCTCACCTTGGCCATACAGGTGAACCTCTGATACAGAGAAAGTGAGGCAGTATCTACCTGCCCTTCTTTTTTAAGGACATTCTCACCACAGGGTTGCCTTCTGATTGCTTAGCCTGTAAGCTACTCTCTAGAACCTTCTTTGAGCCCAAGTGCCTTCCAGATGCCTTCTGGTGCCCATCTGCTTTACACTTTCCATGGGGCCTCTACTGCCTTGTGAGCCTTTAGAAATTGCTAGAGTCAGGCCTGACAGATGGCTCACAACCAAAATATAAGAAGTTCCTAGAGATTTGAGTGCTCCTGGGGCAACCTGGCTAATCCTCATAGGTGAGCTCCTTGTAAAACTGGAAATTTTATGAGGCAGATGATTTTATAACTGTTGTATTAGGCATTTGCTATTTTGTATTTAAAAAACTAGTTATTGTAGGTGTAATCCTAAATGGTCTTATTAAATAAGAAACACATAGCCAAATGCAGAGTTAAAAGCCCAGAGATTAGAATGTAGATCTAATTCTAAACAGTCTTATTAAAAAAGAAACACAGAGCCAAATGCAGAGTTAAAAGCCCAGAGATCAGAGTGTAGATCTAATTCTAAACAGTCTTATTAAAAAAGAAACACAGAGCCAAATGCAGAGTTAAAGGCCCAGGGGTCAGAGAGCAGTAGCCAAGAGCTAAGACCACCTTCTTACCACTCGCTGCTGCTGCTGCTATCCTTCCCCTGAAAAAGAGACTTAATTCCTGTGTGTCTGTGTTTTTATTGACTTTTTGTTCTGCCTTCTCATTGGGTCTAAATCCAACCACATGACTTTCTGGTCACTGCCTGTCTATAGAGACCTCCAAGTCTCTATGGTCTGTACTTGGATTAAAGGTCTGTGTCTTCATGCTGGCTGTGTCCTTGAATACACAGACTATGCCTGCCATGTGATCAGATAAAGGGCGTATGCCACCACTGCCAGACTTCTTGTTAATGGATATGACCTCTGATCCCCAGGCAACTTTATTCATTAACATACAAATAAAATCAATTTTCAGCATTCAGGGGAGAATGTGTCCAAAAACAAAAACAAAGCAAAACAATGACTTTTTATGCTATTGCTGACATTCAAAATGATTCTTAAGGTAGTAATATTAAATGAAACAATAATTTATTCATGCTGTACTCATAGTAGTCAGAGTACTCCAAGTTTCATACTTTCCAAATATTAGCTTTATAGCTAACAGAACAGACTAATTGTTCTTTGAGGTCAGAAATTTTCAGAACATGCAGTTATGTTATACAAATTATAATTAAAAAATTGAACAAAGAATGCAGTCCCATGTAAACTTATTCACCATGCATATCCTAAGGGTTCTTTAAATACTAATACTGATTTTAAAAGTTTGTGTGTGTGTGTGTGTGTGTGTGTGTGTGTGTGTGTGTGTATTTATGCTTGTGTATATATCACTGTGTATTTCTGTGTTTGGGTGTGTGTGATGTATGTGTGTTCATTTGACATGTTTCTATTCAGTTTGTGTGTATGTTCATAAGTTTCTTTTTAAGTTTCTGTGTGTATTTGTGTTTGTGTGTATTTGTGTGTGTGTGGTATGTGTTTATGTGTATGATATGTGTGCATGTGTGTGCTTCATGTGTACTTATGTATATGTGTGTGAGAGAGGTGTGTGTGATGTCTGTGTCTGTTTGATGTGTGAGTGTAGGTACATGCTATACATCATGTGTAAGGTTCAATGGACAGCTTTCAGGATGTGGATCTCTCTACCATGGGTTCCCAGGAGCAAGCTTATTGAGCTTATACAGCAATGTGCTTTGCCCTGATGAGTCATCTTAACATCTCATAAATACATGTAAATAAACTTAAAACAATTGCTATCACCTAAAGCCTGTATAAATATACAGTCTTGTGTGACTGCTTTTCAAGCATACAAGTGTAGATGTAACCAACCATCTTATTAAATAAGAAACACAGAACCAATGCAAAGAAGAAAGCCAAGAGACCAGAGCTAAGAGCCTTACCCTGCAGCTAGCCTCTTCAGCCAAGAGACCTCTCCAAAAGAAAGCTACTTCCTGTCTGTTGGTCTTCATATAAACTTCCTGTTCTGCCTTCTCATTGGTTGTGAACCCAAACACATGACTGCTTCATCACTGCCTGTATGTACAGCCCTTCAGGTCTTCTATGGTATTGAGATTAAAGGCATGTGTCTCCAATGTTGGTTGTATCAACGCACAGAGATCTACCTAGCTCTACCTCCCAAGTGCTGGGATTAAAGGTGTGCACCACCACCGCCATGCTCTTGCTATGGCTCTAATAGCTCTGACTCCAGGGCAACTTTAGCATACAATCAAAATCACATTTCAGTACAAATAAAATACCACCATATACAAGAACTAACTCAAGTTTACTACAGAACCATCTTAGGTCAACTTCATGAGTGGGATGATTTTAGCGCTTAAAATAATTTTATCAAAAGCAACAGTGGCTACAATTACCCAAAGTCACTATATCCATTGGTCTTTGCAAATGGCAACATCAATGTGAAACTTCTTCAGTGCCTTTGCCACAGGACAAAGTTGGCAATTTAAGATGCAGACAAGTTATAAAATTATCCATTAGTATAGGCAGGTGACAAGGAAGTTTTTAAACTTTAAAAAATGCAGAATATGTGCACTAGCAAATAATCCCTCTAGTGTGACAATTCCACATGATGCCAAGTTGAGAGTTCCTCCTTCTATGAAACTCACTAGAGGTACAGATTACAAATACCTACATTAAATCAGTTTTCATTAAAATTCAATTTTCTAGGCTCTATCTCTTAGATGCTATGATTCAGAATAACTCAGATTTTTGTCAAGAGAGCTATAGTAAGCTCTTCTTGCAATCCTGCCAAGCAGTCAAATTTGTTTACCATTAGTCCACACTTGTTGAATTTTTGTTTTTAAATCCCCCATATCAATCCTCCCAAATGTGTGAATAGTGCAATGGATGTGAAAAAATTCCCTCAGTCTCTGCAGCCTGTGTTATGTTAGTCTCCTTGGCTGACCACTTTCCTCTCTACCTCTTAAAGGAGCAGTAAACTAGTTCCTGGTATTATGTTAAGGCAAGCAGGAGGCCTTGGAAGGTTGGGCCAATGTGCCCCAGTGGGTGAGAGAGACATGCAGTGCAGACTCAGTGGAGGTCAATGTGGCATGGAGGAAAGTTACTCACCCCAGGCAAGGCATCCTTGTAGAAGATTATTCTAATAGAGAGAGGGGGAAAGAAAAGAAAAGCAAGAGAGAAGAAGAAAAAGAAAAGTAGGGTTAAAGGGAAAGTGGATGTCTGTACACCTCATGGTGGGAAAGAGAAAAAGGGGAAGAGGAAGAAGGGAGAGGTTTTCTCCAAAGGAGGCCTTATGTCAGGACAGAGGGTGGGTGCCCAAGGGGCAGGCCAAAATGCCAACACTTGGGATCTGACACTAACTTTACTATTCAGAAGAGTACATGGATATAACCACAGTACTCACAAGCTGGGAGGAAAACTATCATGAATCAGTGGCCACCCTGGACTAGGACATAAAATAACAACAACAAAATTCCACTCAAGATAGAGCAGGCCTAAATATTTGAAGTCACTGAGAAACTTTTAAACCTCAGAGTGATATGAGCTGAGCAACACTTCAACTAGATCACTCTGGGAAAAAATTTGCAGCACAAAAGAAAAACCACCACTCAGGGACTCCTAAAGAATCACTATAGAAGGTGGCAGTGAGCAGGAAAACCATCCTATTCTAAGTACTAGGAAGGATTCC
Source organism: Peromyscus leucopus (assembly GCF_004664715.2). Classification (NCBI taxonomy): domain Eukaryota; kingdom Metazoa; phylum Chordata; class Mammalia; order Rodentia; family Cricetidae; genus Peromyscus; species Peromyscus leucopus. The sequence goes on along the minus strand of NC_051068.1, from coordinate 17,065,454 downwards.
ACCTGAAGTGTACTCTAAGGACAGAAATAAAGTCTTATGTATAGGGAAGACTCCAGCTTGATACTTTCAACAATAGGAAGTATCAAGCTGGAATCTTCCCTATACATAAAACCAGTAGACCAGAAGAAGTCATAGAGTGATTTCAAGGTTGGTTATGTGATCAGATGAGAGTGCAAAGGGGCATTGCAAATATCAGGTGCCACAGAAGCCCTTAAAACTGGATAGAAACCTTCAGACTGGATAGAAACCTGAAATACCAGACACAGAATGATTGAAAATAAGTGTCACACAACTTAATACAGTCTCTCAAAGGTACCAGCTAAGTGTCATGCTCACTCTAGCATCAGTCAACTGATATCTACCCTGAGATCACACTGCTTACACACAGCAAGAGTTGATTTCAGCAAATACAACCATCCTGTAACTACAGGGCAGAAGCCCTAAGGATGTTATACCATTGTTTAGAAATCAAGCTAAGTAGAAATTATTTAAGACTGTCGTAAACACTCAAAGTTGACCATCCAAATGTTTGTATAAGAAAACAGAAATTCAATAAAATAATAGCAATTCTCTCAAAAATGTAAAAATAATGGCATGACCAAAAGCTATAAGACACAGACTTGTTCAAAAATCAAAATTTACAAGCACATGTGTTTAGACCTTGTGTGTGCCTAGGTGTTCTCTCAAATTAAGAAAAAGTACTAGAGTTGAAACATTAAGAATGAAGATTGCAGATATGCTCCAGCAGTTCAAAGGTGTAGGCTGGAGGATCAGGAATTCATGGGCAGCATGGGCCATTGTTTAAAAAAAGATCAAAACATAAAAGAATTACTGAGCAGCTGGCGAGAAAGCTGAGAGGGTAGAGGGGCTTGAGGCAAGCCTGACCTGAGTTCCATCCCCAGGCACCACATGATAGGCAAGAGAGAGCACTTCTGACCTCCACACATGCCCCACTCCCCCCCCCAACAATATTACCATAATTACTAAAGAAGAAATCCTAAGATTCCATAAAACTTTGGTATATATAGGCATACATGCTTTATTCTAATAATGGTTTCATAAAAGGAACCTGGCAGAATTGTAAGCAGGCCATAGAGATTGCCACCTTAAAACTAGATCCAGACTTTAAGTACCAGTTATAACATGGTGTTCTAAAAAATTTAATTAGACACTACAAATAAATTTCATTGGACTCTTGAATACTTAAAGAAGCCTATATGCCTACACCCTAGTAGATGTAAGCACAGGGCTTGAATTAACCATAGAAAGTCAGAGGTAAGACCAGTTGGCAACAAAATAAACACTCTGGTGTTGATAAGCCACAAATGACTGCCCAATAACTATTGATTTACATCAAGGGACCCATTTTAGAGGTTCTAAAGTCCAGAAGTGTCTGCAGGATATGGACATACAGGGGGGTCTTCCATCTAGCATAGAATCCAAATCTACGTGACAATATATTAAGATGGAATGGACTGCTTAAAACCAAGTTATTACAACTCAAAGATACCCCTGACAAAGGTTATTGAAATTGCATGCTATGAGTAAAATACTAGACAAAGATTGAATAGAACTTCTCCCTTAGAAGAAGCTATTAAGTCAGACTTAGAAAGAGAGCAACAACCAGATATTTTCTGGCCATGAAGAATAATTCCTCATAAATGTGTTTACAGGGACAGAAATACTCAAGACTTAGAGACACAAGTTGTGGCACCTAGAACAGGCAATACAACCTGGACCACAGACAAAAAGGCAAATCTGAACTATAAAAAATTAGATGATCTATGTGCATAGTATACTTAACCCAATATAATGCATTTGCACTTTCATAAGGATATATGTAATAGCCTTAGAATTACTTTACTCAGCACTGATGCTTACAGGGCATTATACCTTCTGCCCAGACAGAATGGAAAATAGAATAGGGCAAGGCAGAGCCATAACAAATTACACCCTATGCCTCATAGAAACTGCAACAAGAAAATAAAAGAGGTAACAATCTGCTGAGCAAAGGTACCCAGGACACTGTTCCTGAAACTCCTCCTGTTGAATTCCATAAGTTTAAGATTAACCAGAGAGTCAAGCTCAGGCTCCTCATCAATACCATTGTTTGCTTCACCATCACCAACACTACTGAGATGGTCAAAGTTGGAGATATCATAGCCTTCAATGACCATATCGATAGCAACAGGAACAATGTACGAAACAACCACCATACCAAGAGCTACCATAACAAACAAACCAAGAGTAAAGTATGATATTGGTGACTTACCCTGCATACCTTGGATAGACTCCTACCAGAATATTAGAACCATGAACACTTCATCCCAAAGCTCACCTACACCAGGAATGCATTCTATGTTCAATGTGCTCATTGTGGAGCTTTGGGGAATACCATTTGGTATAGCAACTGTGATGAATGAGAAAGGCTAATGCCCATATTGAGCCAAATTTCAGAGCCATAGTGACCAATGACCAAGAGGACATTATAAATACCAATTTTAACAAAAGAAACCCACTGAAATGCCACTTAACACAAATTTGGAGAAATATCACAGCAGCATCAGCCATCTACAACTTTAACTGGAGAGAAATATCTACTAATCATTCTTTCACCTTACAGTGAAGAACAAGGGGAGAATGAGCTTTGAGATGTCAGACATGAAGACAGCAGCAAATGCAAAATTCCTCTCAGCATTTTTGGCCTCATACATATTGCAGACCAATCCTAGGCTTGGCAACCAGTACAATTAAACTACAGGGATTGTATTTACAGGGATGTAAATAAAAATGTATACAATTATCCCGACTGGAACCAGAATGAGGAGCCAGATAAATTGACTGAGGTGACAGCAATATCAGCCACAACAAAGCCATGTGAATCAAGGATTTGTCCAGACAGTGATAGGAAAAAGTGATAGAAGCATTTTCTCTCTTGGAATACAATATCACTACCATATAAATCCAAATGATCAAAATCACATTTTGGACTATACCCAAAACTGAATAGGCCAACTGTGACTGTAGTGTTTGTGGCCAAATTCCCTAACCTACCCTACTATGGTAAGATGGACATATGGATAGAAAAGGCAGAAAATGATTCATTTCCACATATTCATGACTGGCTAGAAACTGCAGGATTGGGGACACATGTTACAGATTTCCATTGATTTTAACTGCTGCCACAACCCTTCACACATCTTTGTGATACTGAAGCCCCATCACCTGAGCAGAATCTATGCAGACCCTCAGATACTTTGTGCTTGCATGGTGTTCGACAGGCCTCAGATTATATCGTAGCAAAGACAGCCCTATTTTGTACTGACATGGCCTATATATGGCCATAATTTTTAATGCAAATACCTCAACAGTCATAATAGAATCTCTGGGATGGGTACCAACTGATGCAAACAAGACTGGTATACTGACTAATGTCACCTCTTGCATATGGGCAGACCACTCAATGTAATCATCCAGTTCACTCTGGACTTGTGAGGGCAAGTCTGTACAAATTTCCTTGTAGTCCATCAAGGACTCCAACTTCAACTGGACCACTACCATATAAAGTTTAATACACCAGCAAAAAAAGAACCAATCTAAGTAGTGGAAGAGACGATGGAAAACCTAACTGACCCACCAGTCTTTTTCATACACCACTCTCAGAAGATTGACAACTACTTTTACTGACACATTTTTAAGGTAAATTATAAAACAAAAGAAACAATGTGTAGCTAGAGTTTTCCTGCCTTTCCCACAGTCAGGACAAATCTTTGTTACCCACCAGTCCCACAGTCGCTCAGACCCAACCAAGTAAACACAGAGACTGATATTGCTTACAAGCTGTATGGCCATGGCAGGCTTCATGCTAACTGTTCTTATATCGTAAATTAATCTATTTCTATAATCTATACCTTGCCACGTGGCTCATAGCTTACCGGCATTATCACATGCTGCTTGTCCTGGTGGCGGCTGACAGTGGCTCCTTCTGCCTTCCTGTTCTTTCTGCCAATACTTCCTGCCTAGCCACAGGCCAATCAGTGTTTAATTTACTAATCAATCAGAGCAACACATTTGCCATACAGAAAATCCCATAGCAACAATGGACTCCACTAATTGTCAATGATACACCAAAACCCATAATTGTAACCTAAAAACAAAAATCTGCTTGTCAAATGAGAAAATTATTGTAGCTGTGATTCCATGCATGCACTCCATGACAATGAAACAATAGACTTCCCAATACCTCTGGATATCCACACCAGGAATATCACATACTTCTTTCCTCCCCAAATATGGAACATTAGTTCCATTTTTATTTGGAATTCCAGCCTGCACTTCTTTCAGCTCCAAAGGGAATACATCAACCCAAGAGTGGACATCATACAAGTTGCAAAAAGAGGATGCCCTAGATCCTATGATTCCTTTGTGTCAAGTATCACATAAAAATGGCAGACTATGGGGCTGGAGAGATGGCTCAGTGGTTAAGAGCACTGACTGTTCTTCCAAAGGTCCTGAGTTCAATCCCAGAAACCATGTGGTGACTCACAACCATTTGTAATGAGATCTGGAACCCTCTTCTGGCCTGCAGGAATACATGCAGAAAGAATACTGTATACATAATAAATAAATGTATTTTAAGAAAAAAATGTCAGACCACAGAAACTTACATTGGTGGTAAACTGCAGGTATGGATCTTTCCAGACTGGAAACCTGGAAACACACACACTCCAGACTTCCATATTATTTCTACATGATACTTCCACTACCACAGCTCAAGGAATTAGTGGAATTGGAGACTTTGTGTCCCATAAGCCCATATTCAATATATCACATGGAGGAACTCTGCACAAAGGAATCCAATTTGATGATGGATATGTCTTCCCCATAGCATGGAAATCCTGTAAAATCAAAGAAGGCAGTCTAACACCATGTGTTATTGATGGAGGATGGGTTGAGAACAACAAATTCTTCACAGCCCACTAAAAGGTGGAATTTGTCAACACCCTTTCTTCCCCAGCAATGGTTACTGGGGAATCTATGGTGATGCCTGACCTTAGTCTACCTGTAAAACATAATTACACCTAGGATCCAGAGGATCATCCTTACCTTCGACCTCAAATCATGGCTACCACATTTAGAACCCTGCTCTGAGCCTGAACTGAGGAGAATACCAGTCTTCTCCTACTCCTCAGGAAATAGGTTTGCCCCAAGAAAGCACTTATGTTTGATGATCACTGGAGCTATGTTGGTTTGCTCCTTACTCAGAGCTGGCAAAGTATCTTCTGTTCTTTCAGAAATCAACACAGACACAGCAGACATCTGAAATCTTTGGTGGACTAGTTACTACTCATGAACTGATTATAGGCCTTCATCTAGAAATATATGCATTAAAGCAATCATTGGCAGATACTAACAAATATCTGAAATTTGAAGAGACTATCTGTAGACAACCAGATCTCTCAAAATTATCTGCTAAAACTTATTCAGGGGAACAAAAAGAAGAATGTATCCAAGCAAGACTCACTTTACAATGGGTACACAGACCTATCTCAGGCCTTTCCAACAGGATATGGAACAAAAACTGCCATCTGTAAGTCTCTACTAGACCCAAGGCAAACCTCTTGGTGTGAGCATGAATTCTGCAAAATACATTTACACTTAGTCTATAGGAACAATGCAGTACCAGCTTGGCACACACACCCATGTCCTTGGAAACTTGGCAATGAACTTGTTGTAGCTTCTTATTCCTTCCTATGGAAAGGTTGGACTAATACAGAGGGTATCTACTTACTAGCCAGAGGTGTGGTGTTTTGTGATTACTCTGACAAATAAAGCTTGCATGAAGATCAGAGGGAAGAGCCAGACAAAGTTAGCCCTAGAGGTAACCTTTAATCCTAGTACTCAGAAGGCAGAGGCAGATAGATCTCTGAATTCAAGTCCACCCAGGACTACAGGAAAGTAATCTAGTCAGAAGAATGAGAAGCATCCAGGAAGTAGTCACACACACCATTAATCCCACCACTAGGAAGCTTGAGACAGGAAGTGATATGGCTGGGTGAAGACAGAAATATATAATGCTGGAGGACACAAAAGTTCAACCCCTTTTGGCTGAGGACTCAGGGTCTTCAGTTTAAGGATTTGTGAAGACAGAATCTTCCCCTTTGGGCTGATGAGTTGTCGAGGTGAGAAGTGGCTATGGCTATGTTTCTCTCTGATCTTTCTGCATTTATCCCAATATATTACTCCAGGTTTTTATTATAAGACCAATTAGGATTTGTGTAACACAGAGGAACACACCATCTCACATGGGGCCAACATCTTTGTGGCCACCACTCATGTCCAGTGAGCTCTAAATGTGAGAACTGGCCCCTTGTGTATTTATAAACCAACTCACAGACCTTGGCAATGGAATCTTTATTGCATGCTCCATGGAGGCCTTGAACCTCACAGTTGACATCTATAACGTCACCATGGATACTTTGGACTCCACTTTTTATTCTGCAGAACCTGGTTATATGGCTATATTTAATGCTACTAGAGTTACAGTTCATTTCTCAGGACAGACAAACATGTCCAAGATCTCCAGCCTAAGACTCAAATGGAGGCATAACAGAGGCATGATTTTGACTCCTGAACTCTAGAGAATAATGAAACCAAAGATGACTTGCTAGGAAAAGCTAGAAAAGCCATTAATGAGAGTTCCACTGTTCTTTCCTTTAACATGCCACAATTACAGTCAAAGGATTCTTGGATTTCTAGGGATCTTGAGAACCTGGGAGGACAGACTGACAGAGTCAAATATTTATTAGCTGTATTCAAAGCAAACACTATTTCCTATACCCATAGTTAGCAAGCTTAAAAAATGTTCTCTATTTTGCTAGCAATAGTGTAAAAGATGCCTGAAGTGGATATCTCCAGTAATCAGGTTGATGACTGCCCTAATTGTCATCAGAGAGCCTTCATCTAGTAACTTAAGGAAACAGATGAAGAGATCCTGTTGAAGAGAGGAGGGAAGGATTTTAAAAATGCTCTTTATTTGATGTCACTGGTAGGACATTCAGATTTGACTATACTTGCTTCCCCACATAGGTATTACTCCACTGGAAAAAGGAGAGCTCTTGGCTTTTTGCATGCATCATGTTGGCCCTTTGGGGGTATAAATTCCTTATGGGTATTTTGGGCCTGTTTAAGAAACTTTGTCTTAGGAGGAGCTATAACAACGAGCTCCAGAGACTACTATCACATCAGAAAGAACAAAGCAGCTATGCATGATTCCTACAAACACATCTACACAAACCATGACTAAAGAAATTTCATGGCTCATCTCTGTGATGACTGTGTGGACCATGAATATTGTATTCCAGATTGTTGATTCTGACCCGCTGTGGGAGCCCGTTTTCGGGTTCCTTGTGGCTTTACCCAGCATGTCCGCATAAAGGATGATTAATACCACAGGCCCTGAGTGCAGGTATCTGAAATGGTCTGCACTTGGCTGTGCTGCTGGGGAGGTCTTTTGCTCCACCATTTGTTGTCTCTGTCTGGGGCAGAGACATTAGGGGCCCTTTGGAAAAGGTTCCAGGCCCTCTCAAGGCTATCCTTTATTTTTTATCTGTTTATCTCCAAAATAAATCCTTCTATCTAATATTTTCTGCTGCTCACACTCAAGAAAACTCTGGGGTGCTGTAGGGTTGGTTGGTAAACGCCCCACAAGATGGCGCCATGAACAGGGACTAAAGAAAAAAGAAAAAAAAAGGGGGGGGACTAAAGAAAAAAAAAGGGGACAAAAAGAAAAAAAGGGACTAAAGACAAATGAACAGGGACTAAAGACAAAGGAAAATAATTGTTTTATTACAGAGTTTTTGTCTAAAGTGCTGTGTCAGCCCTGCCAGTGGAAAGGCATGCCAGTGTTATGGAGATTATATATATAATATATATATTATATATTATATTATATATATAATATATATATTGAGGGGCAGGGATTTTATCCTCAAGAGAAAAGGAAAGTGGACTAGACGGATTCCAATGCAGCACAAAATTCTCTTCTGTCAGAATTTTCTATTTTCTATCCCTTTTTTCAATTTCTACCTGTGAAAAATAAGTATAAGGTATAGGGTAGTGATATAGTGTAGGAAAAACTTAGAAATGTAAGATCATGTAGGAAAAAATAAGGCAATTAGAAAAACTTCAATTTTCTAACTTTGGGGGCTATGAACGCAAACTGGGGAACAAAATCTTTCTTTGGGTTTTACAGGTAGTAAAAAAGCTCTTCTTTGAGCTTATGGGGAAGAAAAGTTTCCTGTGGAAGTTTTTGACCTGGGGACAGCTGAAATGCTAAGTCCAAGCGGCAGGAGAAAGGGTTTTCTCCCTGAGGCAAAAATGGGGGTGTAAAAAGCCAAAGTTTAAAGTTCAGAAGTTTTGGGTAAAGTTGGTCTTCCTTCTTGGGGGGAAAATAGTCTTTCTCAAACTATAAAGCTTTTCATGGAAAATTTGGGAGAAAATCTCTCTAAAAAGCTTTAATCTTCCTCAAAAGCTCTCGTAAAAAACTTAAAAACTACAGCCTTTAACTTTCTCTCTCAGAAAGACAAAAATTAGAATCGCCTGAAGATATTAGTATGGGAATCACCTGTGATTAGTTCTAAGGGAAAACAATAAACTTAAGACAGCAAAACCTCTCTAAGTTCTTTCAAGCTTTAAATATCCTCCCTTCAATGCAGGAAGCAGGGGTGGAGTTAATAAAAACCTCTTCTATCCTCTGTCTCTTCAAGTTAGTAAAAGACAGTGGGTCAGAGTACCCTGAGGGAACTGCTTGGGAGAGTGTGGGTAAAGAGCTACAGAGAGCCCAAAAGAGCAGGAAACTTTACCTGAGAAAGGCAAAAAAAAAAAAAAGCCATGCTGTTCCTTTACAGCCAGCTGAGGCATCAAGGGTTTTGTGTGAGTGAGCATTTCAGAATGAAAAGGTGCTCCTAATCCTCCTAATGCAAAGATCCCCTGAAGCAATGCAAACACTGTTAGCATTGTGTCCTCTCTTCTCAGCAAAAACCCAGAGGCAACTGGCCAGCATCTCTGTGGTGATTTTGGGGATACTAGGCTTCCTGCAGTTGTAAACTTCCTGGGGTACAGAGCTGAGGCAGGAAGGTGCAGGACCCAGGGGAAAACTGCTAATAAACACAGCTAAAGCCGGTGGGAAAGGCACAGTTGTCTGCTTTCCAACAAGTCCCAGGTTGACAGGTCCACAGTTGCAAAAAGAAATCTGAGAAAAAGCTTTCCTATCAGAGAAAGGACCTTTCTGGGAAAACAGTATAGCTGAACTGTGTCTGAAGCAGTTGCGCTGCCAAGTCAGAAAGCTGTCTGGGGAAAGAGCCCAGCCAGGGCAGAACAGAACTATCCAGGAGTAAAGCTTTCATTTCTGTCAGAGAAAGCATCTCTTTGAGAAAAGCTTTGTTTCAACTGACTCCCTGAGATGAGGGAGTGTAGCCCTAAGGGGTGATTGCCTCTGGTATAAGCTCTGTCCTTGAGCACCCAGACAAGCAAACACAACCCCTGGGGGACTGGGCCAGGTGAAGACCTGATGAGGCAAAGCACCCTTCCTAATGGGAGTTTAGAAATGGCAACAATCTCCCTTGTTAGATTTTCAGTCTGTATGCAAACCACACAGACCCCGAAAATAAAAACGGACTAAAGCCCCTACCTTCAGAAGCAAAAAAGCTGTCACTGTGGTGTTCGGATATGTTTCTGGGATAGAGGGGATAAACTGAGACCAAACTGGGAACTGTCCAGGAGAAAGACCCTGAAGAAATAGAGAAGGGGCATAATCCTCCCCAGAAAACGTATGACCTGAAAAAGCTGCTAAAATTTGAGGCATATCTGGGGGGAGAAAAAAAGCCCCTACCTCCAAAGGCAGCTAGCAGAGGAAAAGAGCCGCAGACAGATACCTGAAGCTCTGCATCTGGGGGGGAAGGAACAAGCAAAATGAGATAGATCAGTGGGAGAAAATCTTTCTAAAGGAGCTATGGAAAAGCTGTTGTAAATGATCTTGTTTTTCACTGACTGGCTAAGACAAACACAAGCCCCGAGGAAAGTTGCTATCAGAATTGCCAGCCTCAAAGCCACTAAGGAGGCAGGTGCAGTTTTGATTCAAATGAAGGAGAAACAACTGTTAAAGCCAGCTGAGGAGAGACCAGAAGTCTCTCATGTCTCATAGTTGAAAATGTAAAATGCTTGTTCAAATCTCCCGTTGCAAAAGCAAAAAACTTTGTTCAAACTTCCCAGGCAAGAATTTGTAAGTAAGTCTAGTAAAAAAAAAAAGAACTTAGAAGTTGACTCTCAGACCCAAAAAAACTATGGGAAATCAAGTCCAAAAGCTAGCTTTCAATAAGGGACTGATATAAGGGAAATGCATTGTGGGAAAGGTAGTTTTTCTAATAAAGATGGCGACATTGCCCTGAAATATTTTGTCAGCTCGAAAATACGTAAACTTAAAATAAAGCCTTTAAAAGAATAAGGAGGAAAATTGTCTAAGAGTTTAAGTGTCAGTTCCAATGGAAAATTGAAATGATACAGAACTAGGTGCTTTGTGGTTTGGGGCTCCAGTGGTAAAATGCCTTATTTACCCTAATAGCTGTGCAAATTTTTATGGTAGTTGGATGACAAAAGGCTACCTTTAAGAGCAAACAAACCACTTTAAAATCCTTGAGAAAGCAGTTTATACACTGAACTTTGACTGAGATATGAAGAAACTTATGTTGAAATTAGAAGTTCTTTGCCTTTTGAACAAACTCCCTGCAATGAGTAATTCCTTTGCAAATCTAATTAAGGGGATAAGAAACAGGCATTCAAAAAAGAAATGACTGCTTTATAGAAGGGAAACAAACTTCAGAAAAATCTGTCTTGTTTCACCTGAAAGTTCCTTATAAGAAATCAATGCTAAATATCACAGCTCAATATCAGGAGTTAAAGCTAATAAAGTACAAATACTAAATCCTGAAAATGCTTTTTCTCAAAGTAAGCTAATGAAGGATATTCTTCATGAAAGAACATCTATGTTCTTGGCTCCTTTGAATAGAAACAGTTTTGGTGAAAATATTGGAACTGACAACAATCAAGTCAAAATGTTTTAACAAATTCAAGACGCTATTCACAAAAGAAAGCCTCCATGATTTGTGGGCCATATTAGAGCTCACTCCAATCTTCCTGGTCCTTTAGCTGAGGGGTAATGCAATGGCTGAGCATCATCCCAAGTGGAAATGGCTCAACATCCCTGCTCGGGATTATGGAAGGGTCCTGATCCTGTTTTAATATGGGGTCGAGGACACGTTTGTGTTTTTTCACAAGAGGAGAATGAAGCTGCCTGGTTACCGGAGCATCTGGTAAGGAGCGTGGAACTAAGGAAGATCAGCTCCAATGACATTCCTATAAAGGAACCAGAATGAAAGTGGCCCGATTAGTGTTTCTGAGGTTTTGTCACTGGTTAATGCAAACAGTGAGGAAAGAGAGTTTGAGCTGTGCCGCTTTTGGCTTTATTAGCTCCTTTAGAAAAATACTTTATATCACCTAATAGCTGTGAGGTACTGGGTGAAGAGCTTTACAGCAGCTAAATACGGTAATTTCACGCTCAGAGTGAAGTAAAGTTTTTCAGTAGAACAAACCAAAAGTACTGCTGTAATAGAAACGTTTGTCTGAATTGAAGCACTTAGGGGAGCTATTATGAATCTGGGTGAAGGACAGCCTCTAGTTAAAAGCCGTCTACCTCTGACAGTGCATCTCTGCCAGTTCCAGGATGGCTGAGAGAACTGGCAACTTTGGGGTGTGGCTTCATCCCAAGAATGTTACAGTCGCCTATCAACAAGTATCACAACTCTATAATGCTCTATAATGACAACACTCACTAAATCCCAGTGTTGTATAGCAAAGCTGACTATAAACTCTTAACTTTAGAAACGATATATGTACTTCCTGTCTAGTTAAGAGAATCTAATAGAGATAGTGATGATAATTAAGAGTAAGAAGTAGAAAAAGATGAAAATAAGATATGTGAGTTTGTAGAAATTATTCTGTCTTATTAGATCTCTGTGTTAAGAAATCTTTGGGTGTTTGCTAAATTAGATATATGCTAAATGGTAGCCTTATATAAGTTTGTAAAATAGATTCATAGAGTTCCTTTAAGAATATAAGCTTGCAAGAACTATCTAAGGTAGTCTTAAGACATGTAGTAATAAGCTTGTAAGAAAGATACTAGTTGTAAATGTAAGTTTAAATAAGAAATAAGAAGTATATAAATAAGTAGATGTTAATATGTTATATGTGAGTTTGTAAAAATGTGTAAATGTTGAGTGAGTTTATGCTTAAGCACATGTTATATGTGAGTTTGTGAAGAAGTGTAAATGTTGATTGTGAATCTATGCTTAATGTATGTGGAGAAAGAACCTGAGACACAGAAGTTAGTGTCCTAGTAGACTGCAAAGTAGGCAGTCTGAATGGTTTCAAAAGCTCCAGAGGCCGCTAAGAAGCTAAGAATGGCGGATGCCAGAACTAGTAAAACAAGGCATCCGCAGCTGAGATCCATGGAAAATCAACGCAACACAGAAAAACCTGAGCTAACATCAAAAAATGGTGTGGTTTAGAATACTACTGTAACTAAAAAGGTCTCTGGCTTAAGAATAAAATTTGCAGAGATGTTTGTTTGAACTAAAATTGTTAACAGCAAAAAGTTTGGGTTGTAAAACATCTCTTCATATTTGGAAGTGAAAGCCTGATACCAGAATTTACTTTTTTTTTTTTTAACTTTTTGAACTTAAAATAATGAGATAAAACTACAAAAAAAATTTGGTTATGGATTTCTTCATATTTGGAAGGCTTGTACCAGAATTTATAATTTGAATTTGGGGACTTAATTAAATAAACAATAGATTTCATTGCGGTGGGATTTTGAGTTTACTTATAATAATGACCTAGAAACTGTTTTCTGGAATTGGGTTAAAAATGGAACTGTTTAAATGAAGAAATTTATTGTTTCTAGACTAAAGATGCAATTTTGTGTATGCATATATGCTTTATTAACTGGTGATTCATAAATTGTTTTATGGAACTGTTTATGTAAAATGGAATTACTTATGGAATGGTTTTGTGTTATAAATGGTACTGTTTAAAAGGAAAAGATTGGGTTTTATAACTAGGCTTGAGATTTTGCTTAAAAACATATAAAGAAAAGGGAGAGTTAATATTCCTCAGTCTATTTAGTTTAAAAAATATTTTCTAGTTGTTTGAGTGGATTAATGTCATATTTTGTTAGTATGAAATGCAAATGGGGTATACTAAGAGACTACTTTTAAAGTGTAAAGAGTTTGATTAAGAAACTGCTTTTGAATGAGAATATTGCTTCTCAATATGGGTTTGTAGGAATTGTATAAGTTTGGGTTTTTTCTAACTAGGTTTGAGATTTTAAAAAAATTATAAAGAAAAGGAAGAGTTATGAGTGAATTAAGGTTGAATTATGTTTGCAGAAATTATGTTTAACCTATTGATATTAATGCACCCTGGTTTTGTAGAGTTATGGAAATATTTAAGTTTGATGTGAATACATTCCTTAAAAATCAGACTAAGGACCACATTTAGGAATTTAGAGGGTGAACCTGGTGTGAGGACCAAAAACAAATACAACTTTTGTTATACTAACTATGCTATCTACCTTCTTGCTCATCAAAGGTAGGATCACTTAGAAACCATTTTGTTTCCTGTGATTGATGATTGGATGTAAGTCTGCATCAGAGTGAGGAAATGGAAACTTTCTCAAATAAAATGCATGATCACAGATTTTGAAAGAAACAGTATGATTTGTACTGTACAGCTAAAGCAATTTGTCTTGCTCTAATTGCTTTATAAGTCATAAGAACTTTTAAAGAAAATGTATCCCCATTTTTATGTGTACAGCGTATGTTCAAGAGAATGACTTCCATGTGTGTACAGGTGACACACAAGAAAAGAGGGTGTCAGTTACCCTGAATCTGGAGTAGTAGGTGGTTATGAATCGCCCAACATGGGTGTTGGGACAGGAACTCAGAGATAATACTGTTTATCCAATAAAACAAAAGTCTTTCACAGATGAACAAGAACATGACTAACTAAATAAAGAAGTAAATAAATGATCCTTGGGAACATGATGCATAAATATTAAGATGCTATGTAGGGTAAACTTGCACCATACATTGAACACAATCCAAAGACAATACCCAACAATTTAAATAAGAAAGCTGATTTCAAAGCTACATGCAAAGCCGAAACACTCAGAATTCTCAATGGAATTATGAAAAGATAGTACACACATTGACACAATGTGACTTCCATATTTACCCCAAAAGTTGCAACAATCAAGAATGTGTACATTTGTGAAAGACTAAAGAGGATGGAGAGAAAAAGAAAAGAACAAAAGTAGGAAAATATAGTAAAATTTTAATCAAAAGACCAAAAGAAACTCAGCCAGGAAAAGTATGATCTTGACCAATGTTACCCACCTACCTATGATTCCATGTGTATAGAAATTAAATAAACCCAGGCTTCACAAGTTTTACAAAATTAACTCATAGCAAACCTTAAACTGCTTTGATTTTGCCCTCTGGATACTGATACTTCTTCCAGAGAGGCACCATGATCTTTGCAAAGGCGGTGAACTTCTCCAGATCCTGCTACAACTCTGTGGCCCTTCATGCTCCCTTGTGTTTTCAGGCAAACCCAGCCCCAATGATGCCTACACAGAAAACACTGTAGAAGAATAATTTAATATCTGATTCCACCCACTGCCCTATCCACCTGCCCAAATCATGCAAACCTGAGATACCTCTGTAGCTCAGAGCTTCCTTTTGTACCCTGGAACTGATATTCACGGAATCACACCATAGTGGCTGGCAGTAACAGAAAACTAAAAGCATTTTAGTCATGTATTGCTGAAGGATGATCTCCATCACTCTCTTTCTACCATTTTCTAAACTGTCTGTAACATTTATAAGACAAACCTGAAAGTGAAAAATAACATCCAGCACTTGCAGAAACCAGACCTTCAGTTTTCCAATCTGTCTTCCCAGATTCTCACTGTCACAAAAGCAAAGCCTGCATGTGCACACTGGACAGTGATATTACAAGCATCATAGCTTCTGATACCAGGGTGGCAGAGCCTTCTGTTCCCCAGGGAATCCACACTCAGTAAGACTCTGAGGCCAAGGGCCACTGCCCAGGTCACCACAGGGACAAACAAAAACAGTCTGGCTTATGGTCCATCCCAGTCCCAGCAGTTTAGACTCTAACAGATCAGCCAACCTGCTCTTCACAGTTTGAGAACAGTGGCCCCCACACTCACCATACCATGGCTGTGGTCTTCCTTACAGGCCCCTATAGCAAAAGCCGAAGAAAATCCTGGAAATAACTTATAAGCTCCCTCCCACTGGTGCTCCTCATGGCTAAGCCTTCCCAAAGCTCCTCATTAATTAGGACCACCCAGTTGGACCTCAGGACATTAGCAGTTACCCTATTGGGTGAGCTGAGATCAAGTGTCTCTAACTGTACAAACCCTCCCAGCTCTGCCTTTCAACAATAGGGTCGGACAGGACACTAGTCTGGGAAATTTGTAGTTTAATAAATAGAATCTTCCATTCTCCAGAGTGCTTCCTGTTCCACTTCCAAGGTACTGGGTCCTTTGCATGCACATTCCATTACACACTCAATGCCCAGTGAAGCCAACCCTTTGCTTCAGAGCTGGGAGGTCCTGATGCCAAACACAGATTACATTCAAACAGTAACTGTTGTTAACTCAGAAACAGGTCATGGATGAGAACACAATGGTCTATGGGATGGCTTAGAGCCAGGAAAGAGATAGTGGAAATGAGGTAATTATAATCCAAAAAATTATGTTGGAAAGTTGAAACAGGCTTTATGGCCATGTGCTCCAGAGACTAGGGATGTGTACTAGAGCACACTAAGTACTACTCATGCATTTCTCCCAGGCTGTACATCTGAAACCTGGAAAAGAGTCACGTTAGGCAGGACCACACCATTTTATCCAGTTCGTTTATTTAGGTTGAACTGGTGTAACTACTGTAATTTTGTTTCACTAAAATTCAGTTCTTTACCCAGATTCTTGATTGTCTGGTCTATGGAACAGAGAAATGGTCAGTCAGGACATTTATGGAATGTCTAAAATTGATGACCTCACTACTCATTGCTACTGTCAACTCCTGTCACAGCAGGAAAGCTTTCCCCTCCTTCTTGCCAACCCTTTCTGTGCTGTGACTACAACTGCTTCACTGTGGGTCAGTGAACTCTCTAGATTTCATTATGAAATTACAGATGAAGTGGCTGGTTAATCCTGAGGAAAACATTTAAATCTTATCACACTAACCTCTAAAAACATGGTAAGTGAGGAACCCAATCCCCTACCTAGACCCCTGGCTTGGCTATTCTGTAGCTATGACAGGCTTCAGAAAAGACCCAACAGGATGTAGGCCCCTGGAACAGTACAATGTGCCCTTGAGCCCCCAACCTTGGGTCTACCTCTAGTTACAGGAAAACCCCTTCAGATGCCCCATATAGTAGAAGAAGCCAATTAAAAGTTACAGCTAGTGGACTCATGATAAAGGAAGAATGGAGTTACCACAGCAACCGCTGAACGAGCTAGTAGTTCCTGCAGCTGCAAGTTACCCAAGGACAGCAACTCTGGATGGAGGGTCATCAATCCTGAGTCTGTTCCTAAGTAGTCTGTAGACCCCAACACCCCTCTTGCTTTACCCAATAAAAAATGCTCCATTGCTACTCAGGGTCTCTCCTGCTCTGCTGCTGCATCAGATGAATGGAGAGGCCCTAGTTAACTAGCAAGAATAACAAGACTCTGCTTTTGCATCGAATTTGGTCTCTTGATGGTCTTTGGGGAACTCTGGGTACATCAGCTAGAGTACTACTTATCTTAGGGATATCTGGGAGACAGCCCTCTCTTAGCTTAATTCTACTTTGTGACTGAATGTCTCCTAAAAATGGGTAAATCCTTATACTGTCAATTCTATCACCATCAATTCTACTCTTCTACATCACAGTTTAGCAGTGGAGTGCTACTCTGCAGAGGAGATGCCCTTTACCAGCTCCAGGAGATTAACAACAGACAAATTGTAACCTAAATGTTAAACGTGCAGAACTTCTGAAAAATACTAGAGAGACCAAGGCTCTCCAAGTTTGGCAAATCTGCCTTCCAAGGTGACAATACAGGGACTACAGGAGCCAGCACTTCACAGTGACATCAACAACAAGGATATTTCTAAGTCTTGTTCCCAATGCTCTGCACAGACACAACCCGAGGAGTTAAGATATTCAGAGACTGCTGCCCCAGCCCAGGAAGTTGCAAGGATCATGTAGGATATGCAGGACCGGGAAGGCACACGTGGGACCCGCAAGGCCACACAGGACTGGGCAGGACATGCCGAACTCTTGCCTCTGGCTGCTGACTCCCATGCAGCCCCGAGAGGACCCGGCTCCCATGGCTCAGAAGGGCCTAATCACAGGGTAGGTACAATCACGTCCACATGCACATTTTTTCCGGGAACCTCAGGGGGGTATGAGGGCGGGAGTAAAGGTTACACAAAGGTTACAGTGGTCTTTCCTGGAACACTTGCAATTATTCCAGTCACAGTTGAGCAACATATCTTAACAGAAATCTCCATATATTGTGGTAAGGGTGGTTGAGTAATGGCTGAGTCAGTTTGCCCTTGGAACTAGCTTTTTAGTTCCTCATTCTCCTATGGCTTGGTCGGGTGTAAGCCTGAACAGTTAGGGTCTTTCAGTGTGATGGCCATCAGCATAATAAAGTATAACATTTGTTATACTAACTATGCACATCTACCTTCTTGTTCATAACGTTTTTCTGTTCCCCACTTCCTCCAGCATTTGCTGTCTGTTGTTGGTGGGTCTTTGCCATTTTGATTGCAATCACCACAATTCTTACCAGGAAACCAAAACCTGTTCCTATTTCTATTAGAAACAGGAACAATTTATAATATCAACAACCTCCATCATTCTGATAATGACAAATATAAATAGTTTTTAAAATACAAAACAGCAAATGCCTCAAAACAACAGTTATGAGTTACTCTGCCTAAAACCTTTGCAGTTTTACCTAGGAGCTCACCTATAAAGATTAGGGAGGCTACCCAGGAACATTCAAATCACTAGCAACTTCTGCCTCTGAGCTCCTTGCTCCCTTTTATAGCATTTGAATTGAGTATCTGCCTTTTGCAAATATCCCCTTTAGCTACATCCAAAGATAAAACCAGCTCCAAACAAAGCATTGAAGGACAAGCAAGGAACAGAATAGTGGACCAGACCACCTGCTAGGCGCCTGAAGCCCTGAACTAAGGTGAAACATCCTTTGTTGACAACCTGGCTCCTTGACCAAGTGCCTGGCTCCTAGGTGCACAGCTTTACTTCCGGTGCAAATCAACTCAGATCTCCCCTTACTGCCCCACAGCAACTTTTGAGAACAAAGGGTTTTCTTCTCACCAGGTGCTTCAAGCTGTATGCAGATTGACTGGCTGTCAACCCTCCTCCCCAAACCTGTCAGAAAACTGGCAACATAGGAAAATAGAGGCAGTTTTAAATTCAGTGACTTAGAGATTTCTTTACCCCATCACCTGTAAGTTCGTAGTTTGAACACATTCATGATAGACTTGTAATGTCTTCACCTAACCACAGATGAGGATATATTTATAGCCCAGAAATTCCTTTTCTGATTTATTCCAGCATCTGCCTCTTTTTTTCTTCCCCTTTGGGTTGCAAATGAAATTAACCAGGAAGCTTCTAGTAGATGAAGGGTTCACAACATGCCCCCACTGTCCGGCATGTTTGCCAATGCCGGGCAGACACTTCTGCCTAGCCAGTTCCAGCTCAGGATAGCCATGTCCGGGTCAAGGTCTCTTGTGTGACCAGGATCCATGATGTTTCATGGTGACGTAAGCGCGCAACGTGGCCATGTGATATACGCACATGTGTGGAGTAGTGACGTGACCTGGGCAAGCCCAGCCTTTAAAAGCAAGCGCCATGACCCCGGTTCTTTCTTCTTCTCCACACATGTGTCTCTCCCACAGGCCTGCGCACTCTCTGTCCCTTTATCTTTAATAAAACTCTTATTAGCAGATTCTGTCATGTTTCGTGACATTTCCTTGCAGGGTAAGAACACAATGCGGCCAATTAACTAACATTTTGGTGCCATGAGTCCTTCCTCTCCATTAGGCTGTCTTGTTGAAGCTTTAAAACCTCTCAGTTTAATGCCTTACATAAAGATTCCTAAGCTAATTCGTCCATGTGCTAAAAAGTGGCCAAAGTATGCTTTAAAAAACAACAAAAAATGGCCGCTGAGCGACTTCTTAGATCCCGATATTTTACAGGAGCTATCTAATCACTGTTGGTGTTCAGGCAAATGGAAAGAGTTGCTTTCTTCTAAATCAGTGCTAAACTGTCTCTTCTCAATTCCTTCACTCCTGCTCATATGCTCCTAGCTATACATAAACCAGAGGATTCTCTGACTCCGGAATCTCTGACTATAGATCTTGCTAACAAACCACTGATTAAAGTTCATGTTCCATTCTCTCTCTAACAGAACTCTCTCAGATAGAAAGTAAGCTGGGTTCTTATACGTCTTCTTCCTTTATTAAACAGTTTCAATATATAACTCAATCTTATAGTCTCACCTTTCACGATATATTCATGATATTTTCTAATAATTTACTTCCTGAGGAGTGCAGGCAGGTATGGGAGCAGGCTAGGACCCATTCAGATGAAATTCATCAAACTAACCTTTCACACCCTCCGGGAGCTGAGGCAGTTCCTGACCGAGAACCACACTGGGACTATAACACCCAGGGTGGCTGTCTAGTCAGAGATAGGTTTATTACCTGTCTCCTGAAAGGTCTCCGTAAGGCTGCCCTAAAACCAGTAAACTATGAAAAACTAAAAATGGTAATTCAGGATAAGGACGAAAATCCATCTCTTGTTCCCCAGACCTCCCCGACTAAAACTTAAGCATCTGGAGAGCAAGGTTCCTGACCCCACAGGCAAAAGAGTCATCTGTGGCATTTAAGGTGTGCCTGGGAAAATATAAAAGTCCAAAAACAAAATTGTAAGTGCTGGCACTCGCTGACTCCCAAAAGCTGTTGGGTCCCTCACTGTTTTAAGTGAGGAAAAGGCCACAGGCTAGCTAGCGAATGCCCTGCCAGGCCATCAACAGCCTTGTTAAAAGTGCTGCCTAGAAAGACAAAGAGTCAGCTGACTGCCCCCAGGCACCAAGATGCATGGGTACATCAAGCCAAGACCTCCAGCAGACCTAGGCTTGGCTAGAGACATGGCAGGGAACCCAGAAAACAGCAGGGAAGCGATCTGTTTCTTTCCTTCTGGACACCAGAACTATTGACTCAATCCTGGGAGTTTTGGGATGCCACCTCCTTTATTGTTCGGTACAGAGGACAGCCTTACCTGCCTCATCAGACACCACCACTCAATTGTATTGTCAGAGGCATCCCTCTCACACACACATTCTTAGTGGTGCCAAGCTGCCCTGTACCTTTAATGGGGAGGGATCTCCTAGCTAAGGTAGGAGCGTCCATTTCTTTTGCTCCACACATTCACCTCATACCAGATGCACCAGTGTGGTGGTATTCTAATTGTACTGAAATGTGATTTTGATTGTATGTTAATAAATAAAGTTGCCCGGGGGTCAGAGCTATTAGAGCCATAGACAGAGTGTGGCAGTGGTGGCACACGCCTTTAATCCCATAGATCTCTGTGTGTTCAGGGATACAGCCAGCATTGGAGACATATGCCTTTAAGACCTAGGGGGCTGTACATTCAGTAAGTGATGAGGCAGTCACATGTTTGGGTTTACAACCAATGAGAAGGCAGAATGACTGGAAAAGCGACTTACAGACAGGAAATAGCTCTCTTTCGGTAAGCTGGGACAGCAGGAGGAAGGGTGAGATTTTAGCTCTGAGCTCTGACCTCTCGGCTTTCTCTTTTACATTGTTTCTGTGTTTCTTATTTAATAAGACGGTTAGTTACATCTACACACCAGCAGCTCTTCTACTTCTCCTTCTAGCTACTTACTGTACAGACTCCAAATATGCTTTTCATATCCTCCTGTCCCATGCTGCTATTTGGAGGGAGCATGGCCTTCTCACAGCAAAAGGGGGATCCATATCTAACTCAGGCCAAATAATGGCCATGCTGGAAGCTTCCCACCTCCCCAGGGCTATAGGAATTGTCCACTGCCGGTCTCATCAGACTGACAGCTCTATCATCTCTAGGGGAAACAACCAGGCTGACCAGGCAGCCAGATCAGCAGCCCTCCATGGCCAAGTCTCACCTCACCCACCATAGGGACCTCCAGACACTAGACAAATTATTTCCTATCTACACCAGCTCTTTCAATCTCTCCATTTGAACGAATGTATGGAAGGCCAGTTCTAACACCAGGTCTTTTATCCAAGCCTCCAACTGTTCCAGATAGCCTGTTAACTATTCTTTTATGTCACCTAAGGTCTATTCTATGGAGCTATGCAGACTGTGAATTACCTCTGCCATGTGACAATAATTTCCCACCTCCAATACACATCGGGGATCAGGTTTTTCTCTTCCCTCCAGGCCAGCACCCTTCACTCCTTTCCCCTAAGTGGCAGGGACCCTTCAAGGTAATTCTTGTAACTCCCACAGCTACTAAACTCGAGGGCTTTCCTCACTGGGTCCACCTGTCTCATCTAAAACCTTTTATCTCACCTCCATCCCAGAAAAATCTCTCTTCATATACAGTGAAACAAACAGGGCCTCTCACTCTCAAGCTCCAGAGGGCATAAGGATCCACTGCCTTGTCACCAATTCCAGAGGAATAAGGTATCACCCCTTCATTTCCCAACCAGGGACACACATAGCTGGAGGCAAAAAGACCATCAAAAATATCCAGGCAGTAAGGAATAATGTAATACAACAATCTATCATTGTTCAATACTCAGCAACTGATCACCTGCATTTCCTAAGTTATAACCTAATAAGGGAAACAGGTGCCTTAAATAAACTACCTCCAATGAGGCTTGTCTAAGGAAAACAGGTGCCTTAAACAAACTACCTCCAATAAGGCTTGTCTCAGATAGAAGTTAAGCAGAGTACTAAGGCCAGATCTACCTCAGGTAAATGTCACAAGTCTCTATCTGGGCAGGCCAGATCTACCTCAGAGAAATGCCAACTCCAAAATAAAATAATAATGATTCTTTCTCTCTAAGCTCTTTCTATGTCAACAGTATCTTGTCAAACAGAAGTTCCCCAGCCACAGCACGGATGGACAGCTGCAGAACAAGGGGATGGCAGAACGTCATTCCAGGACCTCCACCATCATCCCAGGATTTCACAAGATACTCCTCATCCCCCCGAAAGAGACAACCAACGCCCACTATTCATCTGGAAGCAGTTTTTGAGAGAAATGTCGCCCCCATATCCAGTCAACCTCAATTTTTTCTTTCTTTTTTAAAAAGGAAAGAGTCAGGGATGAAGGGTTCACAAAATGCCCCCACGGTCAGGCATGTTTGCATATGCCCAGAGGACACTTCTGCCCATCCAGTTCCAGGTCAGGATAGCCATTTCTGGGTCAGGGCGTCTCTCGTAACCAGGATGCCCGGCGGACCTGGACACTTCCGCCTAGCCAGTTCCAGGTCAAGATAGCCATTTCCGGATCAAGGCGTCTTGCATGACCAGGATCCATGATGTTTCATGGCAATGTAAGCGCGCAATGTGGCCATGTGATCTATGCGCATGCGCAGAGTAGTAACATGACCTGGGCAAGCCCAGCCTTTAAAAGCAAGTGCCATGTTCCCGGTTCCTTCTTCTTCTCCACACATGTGTCTCTCCCACAGGCCTGCGCACTCTCTGTCCCTTTATCTTTAATAAAACTCTTGCCGGGCGGTGGTGGCGCACGCCTTTAATCCCAGCACTCGGGAGGCAGAGCCAGGTGGATCTCTGTGAGTTCGAGGCCAGCCTGGACTACCAAGTGAGTCCCAGGAGAGGCGCAAAGCTACACAGAGAAACCCTGTCTCGAAAAACCAAAAAAAAAAAACTCTTATTTAGCAGATTCTGTCATGTTTCGTGACATTTCCTTGCAGGGTAAGAACACAACATGGCCAATTAACTAACAGTAGGGACCTCACAATTCTTGTGTTATATTGTAAACATGAAGGTTGTTGCCATTTTTGGAGAGATATAGACCAGACCCCAGAGAACCAGGCAGAATTATGGTGGCAGGCGAATAAACGAGTTGGACAAAAGAGCTCCGTGTACCTAGATTCATTTCCTCGCCATTAGTTATGTCTCTTCTAGGCCCCTGGGAAGGAAATTAAGAGGCTGGACCTCAAAATTTTCATTATGCAAGATCTCGGGTGGAGGAGAAAACATGTTCAGTAGGCATACTAGCATAATGTTGGGGGAAGGAATCTAATGAGAATCTATCCCTAGACAAAGTATTATAGGAAACTATTGACTGTTGAGAGAAGGAGGATTATTCTTTTCCAGGCATGAGCCTCCTACTTGGTTATCCAAAATAAAGTGGTCTGCCCTGAAACCATATAAGTACAAGAAATACCAGATGGACTCAGCAGCTTATATTTAAATGCTTATGTGCATAGACATATACATATAAATGAAATAACAAAAAAAAAAAACAAAAAACAAGAGACAATCAATTTGAGATGGAGTAAGTGGGGGGGTATGAAGTGATTGGAATGAGGAAGGAAAAGAGAGTTGTAATGGGTTTATCTTTTAAATATTAATCATGAGACATAGAGCTAAATAGTGAATTCTCAAAAAATAAAATACAAATTGCTAACAAAAAATTAAGAATGTTTAACATACTTAGCTATTGAGGAAATCTAATTACACCTTCTTTTTAATTTCATATCACCCCAGCCAAATGCCTAAGGTGAAAAAAAACAAAAAAAAAATGACACATGAGGAAAAAGAACTCCATTTCAAGTCTTGAGGGAACGCAAACTGGTACAACAATTTTAAAAATCAGTATGGAGGTTATTCACAAAGGTCACTCTAGATATGCCATATGACCCAGCTGTAGCTGGATTTTTCTCCAGTCCTGCCTGGCCCATGGTCAGGACAAATCTCTCTCACTCGCCAGTCCCACAGCCACTTAGACCCAACCGAGTAAACACACAGAGACTTATATTGCTTACAAACTGTATGGTCACAGCAGGATTCTTGTTATCTAGTTCTTATATCTTAAATTAACCTATATCTATTAGTCTATTAGTTGCCATGAGGCTCGTGGTTTACTGGTACCTTACATCTTGATTTCATAGTGGGGTCTGGTGGCAACTCTCTGACACAGCCTTCCACTTCGCAGAATTCTCCTCTCTCCTTGTCCCTTCTATACTTTCTACCTAGTATTGGCCAATCAGTGTTTTATTTATTAACCAATCAGAGCAACACATTTAAGATAGAATATCCCACAGCCCCCAGGAGTACCACTTCCATATATATACAAAAGGGAGTCCACATCCTATTCTAGAGACATCTGCTAGCCCATGTTCATTGTGATTATATTTACAATAGCCAGGAAATGGAAGCACCCTAGATTTGCATCAACTGATAAGTGAATAATGAAAATTGTTAGCCATACAGGGTAATGTTATTCAGATATGGAGAAAAATGAAACTATGGAATTTACAACTAAACAGATGGAGCTGGGCACAATTATTTTGAGAGAGGTAACCCAGACTAAGGGAGATAAAACCTTTAAATAAAGACAAGAAAATGGAAACAAACAATTGAAGGAAATGGACAAAACTGTTCAAGGAAATGGACAAAATTGTTCAAGACGTGAAAATGAAAATAGAAACAACAAAGAAAATATAAACTGAGGGATTCTGGAAATGAAAAATTTAGGAATGCAAACAGATATTACAGATGCAAACTTCACCAACAGAGGACAAGAGATGGAAATGAGAATCTCAGACACTGAAGATAAGACAGAAGAAATGGAAACATCAGACAAAGAAAGTGTTAAATCTGAAGGAAATTCCTGACACAAAACATCCAGGAAATCTAGGATATTACAAAAGACTAAATATAAGAATAATAAAGAAGAGAGAAAAAAGAAACTCGGGTTAAAGACACAGAGAATATGTTCAACAAAATTATAGAAGAAAACATCCTATCCTAAAGAGAGGCCTATCAACATAAAAGAACCATTTAGAACACCAAATAGATTGAAACAGAAAAGAAGTCTCCTCACCACAGGATAATCAAAACACTAAACATACAGAACAAAGAAAGAATATAAAAACTTCAAGGGAAAGCCACCAAGTAACAGATAAAGGCAGACCTATTAGAATTACACTTGATTTTTCAATGGAGACTCTAAAAGCCATAAGGGCCTGGGCACAGACTCTAAGAGACCACAGATGCCAACCCAAACTACTATACCCAACAAAACTTTCAATTACCAGACATGGAGAAAATAAGGTATTCCATGATAAATCAAATTTAAATAGTATCTATCTACAACTCTAGCCCTAAAGAAAGTGATTCTTATTCTTAGAAGGAACACTCCAACTCACAAAAGGTAACTACAACCATGAAAACACAGGAAATAGATAGCCTCATACCTGCAAAGCCAAAAGAAGGGATCTCTCTCTCTCTCTTCCTTTCTCTCCCTCTCTGTCTCTTTGTCTCTGTCTCTGTCTCTGTCTCTGTCTCTCTCTCTCTCTCTCTCTCTCTCTCTTATACACACACAGACACAAACAATAGGAACAATAATAATATAACAGCAAAAAACAATCATTGGTCATTGATATTTCTCAGTATAAGTGGTCCCAATTACCAAATGAGAAGAAACAGACTAACAGAATGGATGTGAAAACAGGCATTCTTCTGCTGCATACAAGAATACATTTCAATACCAAGGATAGACATTATCTCAGGGAAAAGGATTGGAAAAAGATATTCCAAGCAAATGGACCTATGAAGTATAGCCATTTTAATATCTGTCAATATGCTATCATCCATTCAAGTCCCTAAATAGCCCCAAAGTCAGACTAAAATCCAGAATTGTATCTTATTCTTATTTCTGGGAGTCTGCTTTCACCATGATGGTCTAGGTATTTACCTTGATATAAATATATAAATAAAAGTACAAAGGTATATACTTTGATAAAAATGTCACTGCATTATCACTACCTTTTATAATTTGCTTACATTTTTGTGAAAAAATACAGAGTAACAATATGTACCTCTAAAAATAGTAGCTCAAAAGTCTTAAAAGGTAAAAATAAATAATGCTATTTTCATATTATATGCACATGTTCTTTAATTGCTCTACAGATGCCTAGATGCCAGCATAAGAACAGGGTCCTATGGCCACACATGCATTGTCAGTATTCAGGCACATGCTTAATCAGCCCTGGGTCCTGTGGCCATAAGTCACTATGCAATCTAGGCACATGCACTGTGTGGCTGCATAAGTCTCTACGGGTATGAACTAAGCCTCCTTTAAAAGATGGGCCCCTCCTGCCTCCAGTCTCTTCTTCCTCTTCTTCTCTCCTCAGCCCCTGTCTGTTTTCTCTTTCTGTCTTTTCCCACCAATTCTCTTCCTATGAAGCCATGTCTGCACTCCCTCTTCCCCCTTTCCCATCTCTTCCGCTCTTATTTCTTTTATCTCCAGAGATGCATTCTGCAATGGTAGAATGAATCTCTTCACATCTGTAGAAAGTGGATTTATTAAAATGTCTCACAGGCTGCGGTCCAGCTAGTCCAATAATGACTGTCTACCAAGGGAAAACTGAAGAACCCAGTAGATGTTCAGATCATGAGGCTATATGTCTCAACTGATCTTCAGTATACATCAGAATTCTGAGGAAGTAGGCCATAATGCTAGTAAAAGAATGAACATGGTAGCCAGAGGTAGGATAAACAGGCAAAGAGAGGGAGCTTCCTTCTTCAATATCCTTTATATATGTAGGCTGCCACCTGAAGGTGCTATCCACATTAAAGCTGGATCTTAAATTCTTTCTTCTTTTTTATTAATAAGAAATTTTCCATTTATTTCACATACCAATCACAGGTCCTCCCTCCTCCCTCCTCGTGCCCCAAGCCTTCCCCCACAACCCATCCCCCATCCCTATCTCCTCCAAGGCAAGGCCTTCCATGGGTAATCAGCAGAGCCTGGTGCATTCAGCTGAGGTAGGTCCAAGCCCTTCCCCCTGCACTAAGGCTGTGCAATGTGTCTCAGCATAGGCCCTGGGCTCCAAAAAGCCTGCTCATGCACCAATGAGGGATCCCAAACCCACTACCAGGGAGACTCCTAAACAGTTCAAGCTAAACTTTCTTGCCTATGCAGAGGGTCTAGTCCAGTCTCATGGGGGCTCCACAGCAGTTCATGAGTTCCCACTAATTTGGCCTGGCTGATCTCCATGTCCCTTACTCATAGAGTCCCTCCTGTGTCTCATTGACTGGACCCCTGGCATCCAGTCATGGAATAGAGACAGAGTGGTAAAGCAAGGAAAGAGACACCATGATAGATAGGAATAGAGAAAGACAGGATCCTAGGGAAGTTCCCAGGAATCCACAGGTATGACCCTAACTTAGACTACTAGCAATAGTGGAGAGGATGAATGAAATGGCCCACTCGGGTAATCAGATTGGTGAATACCCTGTCATCATAGAGCCTTCATCCAGTAACTGATGAAAACAGATGCAGGGACCTTATTCTTTGTTTGATTTGTGGTATGTTCCAGACAGGGTTTATCTGTGTAGCTTTGGAATTCATTCTCTAGACCAGGCTGGCCTCAAACTCAGAAATTCCAACTGCCTGTGTCTCCTGAGTGCTGGAGTTAAAGGTGTGCACTTGTTCCAGGCTGCAAAAGGTGGCTATTATCACCTCAAATGATCCAGATGAAAGATGGGTCTTTAATTTCAAAACCTTTAATAAAAATCCGTCACAGGTGTACCCAACTCTCTGGGTTTTAATTCCAGAGGTAGTCAGTTTGACTACAAGAATTGCTATCACAACAGCCAAGACAGAAGAAATAAGAAATATTTATTACCTGCAGAAGACAAGGAGAGCATGGGAGTTATTTCCAAAGCAATGCTTTTCCTAAACAAGGGAAGCATGGGGAGTTTACTTAGGGAGGCTGGACATGTTCATGTAGAGTTCTCTCTATTCCTAAGCATGCTCAGTTAACAGATCTCCTTCTGAACATGATCACAATGTAAAAGCAGAGACATTTAGGGGCAATATTGCCTCAAAGTCATTTGGGATATATATAAATTATAAAAATGATGGAAAGAAATGCCTCCAGCATGTTCATTTTATACCACAAGGCCTTAGCTGAAAAATCATGTAAATGACACTATGAAAGTTGATTGCTTTGGAGCCTATGCTACCTGTCATTCTTGATGTTTAATCTAAAGGATAGATATACCAATGCCACAATTCTCATAAATCCAAAAGAGAGAGAACACAAATACAGAAAACATCAAGGAGAAGTCACCTAACATCACCATATACTCTGCTCTTAGATGAATGGGTATGCTGAGCTCTATTAATCTCAGAAGAAAGCTGCTTTTGCCTTTGAGCAGGCTGGGGCAGAGGAAGGCCACAGCTGTTTCCCTGCAAGACTAGAAGAGTTCATTTTAACTACCCCCAGCTGCTGTCTGTCTCAGGATTGTGACATCACTATAGAGAATTCCAGTTTTTTTTCCTAATGTGTTTTAAAATTTTAGTTATATGGTGTTTTGCCTGCAAGTTTCTTGCACAGTACCTATCTATACCTGCCAGAAGTGGTCAGAAGATGCCTCAGACTTGATTAACAGCAAATGCTGTGTTTTCTGGGAATGAAACCCGAGTTCTCTCTAACAATACACAGTGCTCTTTATTGCTGAGCTATCTTTTTAGCTCCTCTTTTTATATTTAAATTCATTTCCACAAATTGTCAATTAAATGATATTACATCAGTTTCATCTATCACTTCTTTCTATCCCTTCCCAAATCCCTCCTAACTTCTTCCTTGTTAAGTATGTGTGAATAAGTATGCTGAAATACAAGCATCCAACCTGCTGCATCTGCTTTTGTTAGTTGTGTGCATGTAGTTTAAGGGCTGACCATGTTGTATTGGATAAACAATTAGGGAGCTCATCCCTGCCTGAGGCTAATTTTTTCAACTGGAGGAGAATTCTACTTTTTAATAAGTATCAGGTGTCTGAACCTGATTTGGCTTCCCAGAACAGGAAATTTAGTCAAGAACAGAAAACTTAGGGTATAAAATACTTTAGCAGTTAAGAATACTGAAGATTCTTCTAGAGCACATAGATTCCATTCCCTACACATATCAAAGCTCACTATTATTTGTAACTCCAGTATAAGGGGTTCTGACACCATCTCCTGGCCTCCCTGTCCACCATAAGAAAGGATACTTAACCATAATAATTATTTTTCAAGCTGTGAAGTACTGCATTATCTTAGTATCAGTACTGCACCCCAAGAGAAGCAGGAAGGGCACTGTGAGTTTTAAAACATGTCCACACACACACACACACACACACACACACACACACACACACACACCACTGGAAAAGAACAATACTAACACACCAGAAAGGACAATTGAAAATTTGGGACAATACAATACCTCTTAAAGTCATTTCAGATGTCTGCCACAGGTGCCCATAGAATCACTTTCAAAAATAAATATTACCAAGTATGCAAGCAATTTCCATTAATCTCACCCATTAGAAGGCAAAGACAGGCTGATACCCATGAATCTGCGGCCATGGTGCTTGACATAGTGACTTCCAAAGTAAGGCCCATCTCAAAAAGATAAAAAAAAAAATTAAAGGTATGTATAATTTGATTTGCTTTCTTTGTTTGAGATGGGGTCTCATTTGATATGCCAGTTGATCTTGATCCACTAATTATACTATAATGCATACAATGCTTTGAGTCTTTAATAAATTCTTATATATTTATTTAATCCCCTGCCTTTAGACCAATATTCTTAGCATCACAATCTTCTATAGTAGAGAGAGTTTCTAAATAAGTTGACATTGGTCTGTTTATAAATAAATGAAAATGTTCTTAACAGTGTTGTTTCTTCATGGAAGTCTAGACTTGTCAAACTTGGGGTCACTCCTAACCTCAAAAGCATGGAATTTATGCTACCCACTTCAGAGCTAAAGAAAAAAAAAACAAATAAAAAAAATGAAAAACACCTCCATGGTTTTCTAGAGTTGGAAGGGGAGATTTTTCTGTGTTCTGATGCTCCACAGAACCCTCTGTATTGTTATCATTCAATTCCTCTGCTGCAACACACCATGTCCAAAGCAATTTATAAAAGAAAACATTAAATTGGGCTTACAGCTCCAGAAGGTTGGAGTCCACGATGGCCCGGTAAAGCCATGGCAGAAGAAAAGCTGAGAGTTCACACTGTGAACCTCAAGCAGGAGGTAGAGAGCACACTGGGCATGGTCAGAGGCTTGGGAGCCTCAAAGCCCACGCCCATGAGACTCCTCCTTCAAAAGGCCATGCCTCTACTCCTTCCCAAACAGTTCTACCAACTGGGGAACAAGCAGTCGACTACATGAGTCTATGGGCACCGTTGTCATTTAACAGTCACCTGTTTCTTAAATACTGAGATTGACTTTTTATCTCACCACACTCACCTCTATCCTTAAGTGAGACTGTCATGTTTCAAACATACAATGGCACAGAATGAACATTCCTATTTCTCATAAAAAGAATCAGAGCATAACAAGGAATGAACAGACCAAAGCAAGACCAAAATTCAGCACAGCAAACATCAAATATTATAGTACCTTGTCAAGCATCGTGAGATCGTGATAAACTTGCTTGGACTCCAAAGGGCTTAGGTATTCCCTTTCCTCCAGCTCTGTCAGCTGCAGCACACACAACCTCTCTTTTAGGGCAGCTCACCAAATTCCTACAGCTTTCTCATACAATGCCACCATGGTCCTCATATTTCCAGTCTCCTATGTATGGATTGCTATTTCACTTCAGTGAAAGTAGGTTAGAGGGACTGGAAAGATTGCTCAGTGGTTAAGAGAGCTGGTAGCTCTTCCTACGGTCCAGGGTTCCGTTCCTAGCACCCACATGACAGCTCAAAATTGTCTCTAAGGACAATTCCACAGGAACCATACAACTAAATAATTGGGCATAAACTGATACATCACACTGATTTGGTTTATAATCTCATTGAATTATACCAATGAGAGGTTTGTGGAGGACATTTTACATTTCAAATTTTAAAAGTTAATTCTGGAGTCAAATATCCCTGACCATGATCTAGTAACATACATTTAATTAATGCAAAATGCATGTTCCCTTACAAAAAAGTCTTATCAAGGTTATTTTTCACTTAAAAGAGTACTAAGAGCATTATGAACATGGAAATTAAAATATATTAACATAGACAACTCTCATGATAGAGATGGGCATTACTTGGCAAAGAATTGAAAAGCTACAGCACAGATGCAGTTAGCACCCAGGGTTAGAAAGTGAGACTATGTCCCAAAACACACTCACTCCAAAAATCTCTACTTAAAGGTCAGGCCTGAGAAGATGGGTTAGCAGACAAAATACTCACCTTGCAACTGAGAACCTGAGTTATTATACCTTAAATTCTGCATTATAAAGCCAGTTGCAACATTGTATTCTTATAATCCAATGCTTTTAAGGCAACACAGGAGGCAGAGAGGAGAAACCCTACAATACTATGTGTGTTTGATAGTAAACTAGAGACCCTGTCTCACACATGATGAAGAGACAGGACCAACACTGAAGGTTGTCCTCTGACTTTCCCACCCATCCCATGGCACACATGAACATCTTCCACACCCACACAGAAATGAGCACATACATAAAGCAACCATAAGTGAATAAATAATAAAATTACAAATTGGATGATGTGGCACACATCTTCTTTTTCAGTACCTGGAGTCAGAGGCAGGCAGAATTCTGGGAGTTTTAGGCCAGCTTGGGCTACATTTTAAGTTCCAGGAAAGCCAATAACATAGAAAGGCCCTCTGTTGAAATAAAATAAAATTCCAACTCCAGTTTGTATTGATGCATTCTGAAATCCTTTTCCAAAATGCAACAAAGTGTCCCAGCTTAACTTTGGCAGAGTTCCCTATGAACATCTAGTTTGTTACAAAACAGCATGAGGCTGTGTCTCTGACTCTTCAATCTTTGTACAGAACTGTTGTTTTTGTCCAATCATTCTCAAGTCTTATTAAATAGCTTTAGAAGAGCCCACTTGAGCCAGAAATAGGTAGACAAGCCTATAATAGTACCACACTAGAGACAGAGGCAGGAAACCACTGTCAGTTTGAGGAAATGCCGTGGACGATTGATTGATAAAATAAAGTACTGATTGGTCAGTAGCCAGGCAGGAAGTAGAGGCAGGTCAAGGAGAGAGGAGAATTCTGAGGAGTGGAAGGCTGAGGCAGAGAGACGCTGCCAGCCACCATGATGAGAAGCAGATGTTAATATACTGGTAAGCCATGAGCTATGTGGCAACTTTTAGATGAATAGAAATGGGTTGATTTAAGATATAAGAATAGTTAGCAAGAAGCCTGCCACAGCCATACAGTTTATAAGTAATATAAGTCTCTGTGTGTTTACTTGGTTGGGTCTGAGTGGCTGAGGGACTGGTTTGTGAGAGAGATTTGACCATGGGCCAGGCAGGACTGGAAAAAACTCCAGCTACAGGGAAAGCCTATGCTATTTAGTCACACATACTCACATACACACACATGCACACACACACAATGCAAAAGAAGATCCAATCTGAATAATAAAGAGCACTGGAGTTTCAGGACAGTATCTCTCAAACCCTTTTGATGTATCAACCACTGGTCCCTGTGAAATCATTCTTAGAAATAAATATATCTGAGCATAGTAGCAGAGCCAGGGATCCCTCCATGAATTTAAACCAGCTTGATCTACATAGAGATTATGATAGTAAGACATGTCCAGTAAAATATGCATGTGTGTGCATTCGCGCGTGTTTGGGCATGTGTGCACACACATACACACACACACACTCACACACACTCGCAGAAACACTACAATCTCCAGGTGTGTCTGTGTTGAGTATTTCCACACAGGTTTAATGATGCAGAGAGACTTCTGGAATTTGTAGTCACAATCCTACTGATTAAAGAATAATTAATGCTGAAACCAGCTAAGCACCAGCTTTAGTTTCTCCTTGTTTACTGAATGCAAACCCACTTCTGTTACCAAGTCTCTGTATGGAATAGATAATCTAGATTCTTTGAATCTTACTTAAATGTGATTTTAACTGTATCTATATTTCAAAGTTTTAAGGACATATTAGAAAGAAATGTGAGAGCTGAGAAGCTGCCAAAAGGAACTCTGAGTGAATTGAATTATACAATGTGTGTTGATTATTGTTTTCATTGTCCTTTGGTGGAGATGAAAAGGAGGAAGTGTTTCATTGTAGAAGTTTCAGTGGCATACCACTCATATTCCAGGCATCTCAATATTTGATACCCCGTTCTTGACACCGTTTGGTGGTTTATGTGGTTTGACCTTCCTGGAGGAAGTACGTCATTGGATGGAACTTAAGGTTTCAAAACCCATGAACCATTTCCAGTGCACTCTCTCTGCTTCATGTTTGCTGTCCAAGACAAGAACCTCAGTCTCAGCTTCCTGTTTTAGTTTTAGGCACAGCTGATATAGGATGGTGCCAACTCTTTGTCCTTAGATAGTGCTGAGGAACAAGAATCAAACAAAAGAAAGCTGAATAGAAACTGTGTATAAGATAATATAATAATTTAGTTCTTAGAGAAAACACAAGGCAGTCTTCATATATAATACATAGTATCATTGCTTTTTTTTTTTTTTTTTTTTTTTGCTTAGACAGGGTTTCTCTGTGTAGCTTTGTGCCTTTCCATGAACTCGCTTTGTAGACCAGGCTGGCCTCGAACTCACAGAGATTCACCTGCCTCTGCCTCCTGAGTTCTGGGATTAAGGGTGTGTGCTGCCATCGCCTGGCACTTTTGTTTTTTAATGGGTGTATGTAGGAAATACAAAGAACCAGCAAACACATGACAAGACATCATCGAATAGATGTGTACAGCATTCAGTACAGCACAACTATGAAATCCCTCTTAAAACTATGATGCTCCAGCTTAGTATAGAGAGATCCTTACCCAAAGGGTTCGCTCTATCCTCTCTCCATAGATGCACATCCCATTAGCACATGTACAGACATGTGACCACTATACTCAAAAGCTGAACAAACTATTGCATCCTAGCATCTTATTCTGTAACAGGCCTGGTTTGCATACTACTTATCTTTGGGTGTTTTAGAGGCAGACACCCCACACACACACACACACTACACACCATTTAATTCCACTTTGTATGATTTACTATGACCAAAGCATTGCCAAATCCTTTATATCACCAATTCTACTCTTCTACATCACAGCTCAGTAGAAAAGTGCTACCCAGTACATGAGATGCCATTTGTAATCTCCACAAAATTAACTCCAAATGGATCTTACACATAAATGTCAAATTCAAAGTGCAGAACTCCTAGAAGATACTTGAGAAACTATGCCTCTCTCAGTTTTGCAACCTGTCTAAGCCTTGGGAGGTTTCTCTAAGGCCCTGATGTATAGGGGCAGGGGGGAGGGGGGGAGAGTTCCTTCTCTAAAACTAGGAATATGTTTGGGGAGCTGGTAAAAGTCTGGGACCAGGGCCTTTGGGAAGGGTTTCTTCAGATCCTGAGAGCCATCTCTTTCCACACCTGGGCTGTGGTAATCAGTCCCAGCCACTGTGGACTTTTTTTTTTTTTTTTTTTTTTTTTATAATGTTCTAGAGATACCTTGTGTTCCTCTTGTGCAATATTGTCTGATTAGGCTTCTTCTGAAAATGTATACTTTCTTTTAAAACTGAACCCATTAGTTTATATTAACTAGAGACTTGCTGTGGAATTTGGCGCAAATCTCCAGCCAATCTGGGATAGGTTTGTGCTTCAGGTGGAAGCCAGGCTGGAAACTGTACTGTTTTCCTTCTGCTTACCCGGTCCTGTCACTCAGGCCTCACTAGCCAATCAGGGAGCTCGAGCGACCACCAGTCAGATGGGAGTGTTCTTCCTCCTGGCGCTAGGCGTCTGGTTCAGCTCTTTTGATGAGGAAGTAGAAAGTTGGCTTCTTGTGCTGTACCCCGTGCGCTCTGCTGTGGGTTGAGTACTTGGCAGCTGCGCCATGGTGAGCAAGGGGCTTCTGTTCCCAGACCGGGAGGAGTGGCCGGCCATGGTGAGCGAGGGGCTGCTTTCCCCAGACTGGGAGGAGCGTCGGCTGAGCCGGAACCGGGTGGTGGGTCCTCCCGAGGAGGGTGGGAGCCAGTGGCCAGAGGCAGAATTCAGTGTGGTCCTGCCTGGTCCTGTGCGAGCCTGCGAATCCCACATGTTCCTTCCTGGTCCTGTGTGTCACGCGTGTATTCCTTTTTGATCCTGCGTGTCCTACGTGGCCCTTGCAACTCCTTGGGCTGGGCTGAAGCCTCTGAATAACTTCTCTCGTGGGCAAAGCATCTGTGTCTGTGCAGAGCATTGGGAACAAGACTCACAAATACCCTTGTTGTTGATGTCACTGTGAAGTGCTGGGGCCTGTAATGCTTGTATTGTCACTATGGAAGGCAGATTTGCCAAACACGGAGAGCCCTGGTCTCTGTAGAATCTTTAAACAGTTCTGCATTTCATCATTTAGGTTTAGGATCCATCTGTAGTTAATTTGTGGAGCTGGTAAAGGGCATCTCCTGTGTAGAGTAGCACTCCACTGCTAAACTGTGATGTAGAAGAGTAGAATTGATGGTAATAGAATTGATGGTAAAATGATTTACCCATTCTTAGGAGACATTAAGTCACAAAGTAGAATTAAGCTAAGGGAGGGCTGTCTCTCAGATATCCCTAAGATATGTATGCTAACCGTGCCTTTTAGAGATTAATATGATAAGATGTAAATACTTGTTCCCCAGGACTAACCAGCCATCTAGGAACATTCCCATAACAAAGGAGAAAATGTAATTTACAACCAGCCAAAAGGGTCCCCCCCATTCCCTGCCCCCTTTCAAAGAACAGGCCTCTAACATGCTGCTCACAGGGTCACAACCAACATTAAGTCCTGGTGTGTTGCCATCATAGTCTAGAACAGCTGCATTTCCAGTCTTTTTGAAAAGTGTTTTTGAGTCAAATTCTCTGATGTAGATTGAGGAGGACTTGAATCCTGTCTGTATCCCCACAGGGCATTCCCCTTGCTACTGTTCTGACCAAGCACCATGAATTCTTTTTTTTTTTTTTTTTGGTTTCCCGTGACAGAATTTCTCTATATAGCTTTGTGCCTTTCCTAGAACTCCCTCTGTAGGCCAAGGAGGCCTCAAACTCACAGAGATCCTCCTGCAAAAGTCTGTCTCCGAGTGCTGGGATTAAAGGCGTACCCCACCACTGCCCAGCCAGCACCATGAATTCTTGTATTGCAGGTCTGTAGCACCACAGAGTTCTAAAGTCACCACTTTGAGTCACATAGTGGACTGTCCATTGCAGTAACAGGAAAGAATTTGTGTGTGGATCATGGCATCTCACTTAAGACCAGAAGAGGAGGAGGAACAGTGGCCTGTGTACACTGCACAGGGAAACAGGCTAGGCAATAGCTAAATCATGGGCTGGAGTTTAAGGCAGTGAGCTGCAGAGGTCTCCATCATAAAAAAGGACCTGCTGGGCAGGGGGAGTGACTTTCTGTGTAATTTAACTCCTGATATTATTCCTTCCATGTGAATGAAGATAGATAGAATTGGTGGGTGTACAATTTAGGGAGGGTAACTTGAAGTACTGAGTCTTCAGTTTCCAGTTAGGGAACTCTCCTATGCAGATATGTGCATTCCTGGTTGACACAGTTAAGTCAGCTCAGAGGTTTGAGACACAGGCCATTGGCTTTAAATCCATGTGTCAGCTTATAGCACCCAGCAGCTGACACTTTACATGGGAAAGTCATGCAGTGTCATGAATGGCATTCTCTCTAGCAGGGAAGTGCTTACTCTGTTGCAAAGTCAGTACTGCTAAGTGTTCTTCCAGTTATTTCTATCATTTTAAAAAGTCAGTTAGTGGTACCATTTTTTAAATTTCACTTTCTTTATATGTATTATAGCTCTAATCTGTTTTCCAATGTTCCCTAGCCATTAAGAATTTCTTTCCAATTTTTCTTAGGTGCTATTTATTTATTTATATACCTTTATAGAGCAGTGGTTCTCAACATGAAGGGTAGAGGCTCCCTTTAACAGCAGTGGCCTTAGACCATTAGAATACACAGATATTTTTATTATAATTTATAATAGTAGCAAATTTTAGGTATGAAGTAGCAATGAAAATAATTTTATAGTTGGGTTCACCACCTGATAAAAGACTGCATTAAAGTATGACAGAATTAGGAAGGTTGGGAACCACTAGTTTAGACCAATGTCTCCTGTAGCTCAAGTTTGTCTCACACTACATAATTGAGAATTTCTTGGAATACCACATCCTGCCTCTGCTGCCCAGCACTGGAAGACAGTCCTGCAAATCCTTCCAGGCTGGGCCTTGACTGGTCAGTGAGATGGAAAATAGATCAGTGAATGAGTACCCTCAACCTCTCTAGGTTTCATTGTGAAATTACAGATGAAGTGGGCCCTGTGTGAGAGTTGAGTTCACTGACCCACAGTAAAGCAGGTGTAGTCACAGCACAGAAAGGGTTGGCAAGAAGGAGGTGAAAGCTTTCCTGCTGTGAGAGGAGTTGACAGTAGCAATGAGTAGTGAGGTCATCGGTTTTATACATTCCATAAATGTCCTAACTGACCATTTCTCTGTTCCACAGACCAGACAATCAAGAATCTGGATAAAGAACTGAATTTTTATGAAACAAAATTACATTAGTTACACCAACCAGTTCAACCTAAATAGAAGAACTGGATAAAATGGTGTGGCCCTGCCTAACGATGACTCTTTTCCAGGTTTAAGATGTTCAGCCTTGGAGAAATGCATGAGTAGTACTTAGTGTGCTTTAGTACACATCCCTAGTCTCTGGAGCACATGTCCATAAAGCCTGTTTCAACTTTCCAACATAATTTTATGGGATTATTATTTCCTCATTTCCACTATATCTTTCATGGTTCCAAGCCCTCCCATAGACCCTTCATTGTGTTCTAATCCATGACCTGTTTCTGCTTTCACAACAGTTACTGTTTGAATGTGACCTGTGTTTGGCGTCAGGACCTCCCAGCTCTGAAGCAAAGGGTTGGCTTCACTGGACATTGAGTGTGTAATGGAATGTGCATGCAAAGGACCCAGTGCCTTGAAAGAGGAATAGGAAGTGCTCTAGAGAATGGAATATTCTCTAAACTACAAGTTTCTCAGACTAGATACCTGTCCAACCCTAGTGTGGAAGGGCAGAGCTGGGAAGACTTGTGCTGTATGAGTCATTGGATCTCTCTGCTCACCCAATAGGGTAACTGCTAATGTCCTGAGATCCACCGGGGTGGTCCTAACTAATGAGGAGCTTTGGGAAGACTTAGCCATCAGTAGCACCAGTGGGAGGTGACTTTCAATTTCTCTTTGGGATTCTCCTCTGCTTCTGATATAGGGAGCTCTAATGAACACCATAGCTATGCCATGGTGAGTGTGGGGGCCACTGTCCAGGAAGAGCAGGTTGGCTGAGCTGTCAGAGTCTGAACTGCTGGGACTGGGATAGACCATGAGCCAGACTGTGTTTCTGTTGGTCCCTGTAGTAACCTGGGCAGTGGCCCTTGGCCTCTGATCCTTACTGATCCAGGGAGTGTGGATTCCCTGGGGAAGAGAAGGCTCTGCCACCCTGGCATGGGAGGCTATGATGCTTGTAATATCACTGTCCAGTGTACACACATAGGCTTTGCTTCTGTGACAGTGGGAATCTGGGAAGACAGATTGATTGGAAAACTGAAGGTCTGGTTTCTACAAGTTCTGGATGTTACATTTCCCTTTCAGGTTTGTCTTATAAATGTTACAGACAGTTTAGAAAATGGTAGAAAGAGGGTGATGGGGATCATTCTTCAGCAATACATGATTAGAATGCTTTTAGCTTTCTGCTACTGCCAGCTACCATGGTGTGATTCAGTGAAGGTCAGTTTCAGGGGACAAAAGGAAGTTCTGAGCTGCAGAAGTATCTCAGGTTGCATGGTTTTGGGCAGGTGGATAGGGCAGATGCCACATCTTGTGACATAATCTATGTGGTTGGAATCAGACATTAAATTATTCTTCTACAGTGTTTTCTGTGTGGCATCACTGGGGCTGGGTTTGCCTGAAAACACAAGGGAGCATGAAGGCTGCAGAGCTATAGCAGGATCTGCAGGAGATCACCTCCCTTTGCAGAGAGAGCTCTAGAACATGGAGCCTCTCTTAGAGAAATATCAGTAGCTAGAGGGTTAGAAACAACAGTTTAAGGGTCACTTTGAGTTGAAAGTCGTGAGATCTGTGTTTATTTAATTTCTATACACATAGAGTCATAGGCAGCTGCCTGCCTTTTATCTTGCCTTAAACCATTGGACTATAGACATGCACTGTTGCAACTGGCTTTATAATGCAGAAGTAAAGGGGTAGTTGCAAGATGAGTACTGTATCTGTTAACCCACTTTCTTAGTCCTGATGTTTACTAAGAAGAGTTTTTGGAGTGATATTTTGGATAGTGTAGTCTTGTGAGGGAGAGCCACACTTAAGAATTGACACAAAGCCATGTTTACAGTTCTGTTGATTTTGTAAATTCCATTTCAATGAGTCCTTAGGGAGTCTCTCTCTCTCTCTCTCTCTCTCTCTCTCTCTCTCTCTCTCTCTCTCTCTCTCCTCTCCCCTCTCCTCCCTCCCCTCCCTCCTCCCTCCCTCCCTCCTCTGTCTCTCTGTCTCTCTGCTTCTGTCTCTCCTCTTTGATAACAAGATCATTTGGAGAGACACAATGTCATGTTCTAACCCTGTCTGACCTGGAACTCACTATGTAGTAGATAGGCTAGACCTGGAACTCACAGACATCCACCTGCCTCTGCCTCATATGTCCACACCTGGCTAAAAATAGATGTTTATCATGGATTTAGCACAGATATTATTAGAAAGAAAGGACTTTTGGATAGTGTAGTCTTGTGAGGGAGAGCCACACTTAAGAATTGACCAAAAGCCATGTTTACAGTTTGTTGACATTGTAAGTTCCATTTCAGTGGGTCCTTAGGGAGTCTCTCTCTCTCTCTCTCTCTCTCTCTCTTCTCTCTCTCTCTCTCTCTCTCTCTCTCCCTCCCTCCCTCCTCTCCTTCCTCCCTCCCTCTCTCTCCTTCTCTCTGTCTTTCTGTCTCTCTGTCTCCCTCTTTCCTTCTCTTTGGTAAAAAGATCATCTGTCAGTTGCTGAGGTGGCTCGGGTAGGATTCTGTTTTAATGAAGTAAAAACATGGGTCAGAAGGGTTCTGCACTGTGCCTTGCTCTATATGGAGTTCATAATCCTGTCCTGGGGATTCTCAGCAAATTGCTGCTTACATCTGGGAAAGGAGTAAGTCCATACTCCTATGTTTTATGTACTTTGTCTTTAAACATGGCTCATTGGTATTTGAGATATCACTAAAAAAGGAATAGTGTCACTGTCTACACAGGCAGTCTACACAGCAAATTTTATTAATTTTGTGTGATGGCTAATATTGATTTTCAACTTGATAAGAGTCAGTCAAGGGACACCCTTCCAGTCACTCCTCTGAGGGCTTATCTAGATCATGTTATGCTCTGAGGTGTGCTTTAAGAGATTATCTTATATATTAAGTTCATTGAGATGAGAAGACTCTTCTGCCTTCTATAATTAATAGCACCATTCCATTCCATGGATTTGTTACTGAATTATGTAATAATGACCAACATTCATCACTATCTGCTTCCTGACTATGGATACAGTGTAATCAACCACCTTGGTTACTTCTTTTTATTGACTTTTAAAATTTTACATTTTGAGTGTCCATATGTTCACACAATGGCACTCAGTAAAGTTGAGTAACAAGTCACCAAGGCCAGATATGGTGTCCCAACCCTGTGATCACAAAACTTAGGAGGCAGAGGCTAGAGTTTGAGGGTTTCAACAACATCCAAGGGCTAAGTGTACAATGGTGTATGGAGGCAGGCCCCCAGGAACAGACAAGTCTATGGTGGGCTGAGGAAACTGTCCCTTGCTATCTTCTACAGACCAGAGCAAGACTGTGGGCCTCTGGATAATCTCACCTCCACTGCTTAAGGTGT
This sequence comes from Peromyscus leucopus, assembly GCF_004664715.2. Taxonomy (NCBI): domain Eukaryota; kingdom Metazoa; phylum Chordata; class Mammalia; order Rodentia; family Cricetidae; genus Peromyscus; species Peromyscus leucopus. The sequence goes on along the minus strand of NC_051068.1, from coordinate 17,024,079 downwards.
CTTTTTCCATGAGTCATGTGAACCTCAAGGTCGAAGCTGTGGGAGATTTAAGTTCCAATTGCCTTAAAATCCAGGCTCACAACATTTCTAGGGTGACAGGGTCTCAGGATGTGAGTGTAGAGGATGTGGAGAAGACTTTGCCAGGCTGCTGATTGGATAGGGTTAATATCTTTCTGTTCTTTCCCTGCTCAAATTTCTGTGTCCTTGTCACTTGACTGAGGGCAAGCCAAGCTGGTTTGAGGTACAAATGGTAACTGCAAGGCTTAGAATAGGAGCACTTCCCAGGCTCCATCAGTGCACCATCTCCAGGTCAGGACTAGATGGACCAGACAGTAGAGACTTCAGGGAGCTGATACTGGGACTCAGAGAACTGAAGCACCTCCAGTGCCCTGGGGACGCTCAGGTCCTCTCCTGTCTCCTTCTGTCCTTTCCCATCTCCTTCATGTCTCCTCCTGTCTGCTGTGTTTATTCTTTACCCCTTTAGGTCCCCTCAAATTCAGTAAGCTGTCAGGTAAAAGTAGAATCCACATACAGTAGACCGAAGGAATAGATACTACCTTTGCTTGATATCTGGGCAGAGCCCAGACAGTTTGGTAATTTGCTGGGATTCTTCTGCCTCGGTATCTTGCGCAATCCAAGACTGAAGGGCTCATGAAGAGCTGATGACACTGTAACAGATTTGAAACACCTGCGGAGAGGCCCTGAGAGGTCAGTGAGTACAGTGGACACCTGAAGGGGTGGTAGGTTCTTGGACTGTAGGATGACCAAGGAGAGCTGCAGTTGTGGAGTAGAACTGGGGTGGTAGGCAAGCTGTGTGTGCTAGAGATGGCAGAGCCTGAAACATGGAGCTTTTCCACAGTCTCTGAGAGCCTAGAATATCATTAGAGTCTCAGGAACTTGTACGTGTGATACAGGAAGTTGTTAGGTTTTGGTGTCCTTAAATGTGATTGATTATTTGCTATTCTCCTGTTCTCCCCTTTTTGAAAACTGTGGGCTCTTAGTCTTTTTTTTTTTTTTCAGAATATACATTTATGAGACTTACTAAATGTTGGAATTTTTAAAGACTTTGGGATTTAAGAAGTTGAGAGTGTTTTATGTTATTATTAACCTATCATACTTTGGGGACCATGGCAGGAAAAGTCCTGTTTGATAGGGATGTATCATAAAATTATGAATCAAGTGAATGTTTTCCCCCAAAGTTACTTTGAGTCAGGTTATTTTATCAGTGTAATAGAAATGAGACTACTTCACCACCCTGTTTGGTGCTCAAAATGAAAAGAACCTGGATATGAATTCATGGACATCTGCAAGGCCTCTTACTGAAACACATTTTTAATAGTGATCTTCACCATACAGGTTTGATTCCTCTTCTGTGTCACTGATGTACATTTCCTTACTGTTCTCTATTACAATGTCGTCAGCCCTGCAACCATACACAACCAACAAAAACAGACTCAGCAGGTTACCTCCATGTATTTCAGCATACTTACTCATACATACTTGACAAGGAAGAAGTTGGAAGGGAAACATTGGAAAAGGGATGGAGTGAAGAGAGAACAAGGGGAAAGTGATGCTGTATCTTTTAATTAAAATGTATAGGAATAAAATTTAAGTAATAGAAGCGGCTAGAGTGATTACTCAGTAGATAACATCACTGGATGTTGTTTCAGAGGATCCAAATTCTATTCCCAGAACCCACATGGTAGCTAACTATTTGCTATAACTCCAGGCCGAGAGATATCTTGCTCCCTTCTGGCTTCTGTAGGTACTGTGCAAAGACACATGCAGGCAAAATACCCATGTAACTAACATTTTTTTAAAAGTTAGAAGAAGGAACTAATGGAATTCTCTACAGCAATGTCACAGTCCTGAGACAGACAGCAGCCAGGGCTTGTTAAAATGAACTCCTTGTTAAAATGATCCTGTGTGGAAGCAGCTGTGGCCTTCTTCTGAACTTTTGCCTGCTCAGAGGCAAAAGAAGCCTTGTTCTTAGGTTACAGTAGCTCAGCAGAGCCATCCAACTAAGAGCAGTGACCACAGTGCTGATAGGTGACTTTTCCTTTGTGTTTTCTGTATTTATATTCTCCCTCCATTGTCAGTGTGAGAATAGCAGAACTGTATATGAATGTTTACAGACTCCCAAGTAAAATCCCCATGCTTCTGTTGCTTAGGCAAAGCATTGCTTTGGAAATGACTCCCACATTCTCCTTGTCTCATTCAGGTAAGAAATCTTTCTCAGATCTTCTGTCTTGCCTCTTGTGATGACTGTTTTTGGTGCCCAAACTGACTAGCTCTGGAATTAACTAATGTACAAAAATTGGGTAAGGATAACAAAAGCTTTTAGGGGCCTGCCTTAAAGACTATCTGAGTTAAAAGGAGACACTACAACCAGTGGAGGAAAACTAGAAGTGAGGGGAGAGGAATGAATCTACTCACACCGTGCTCTTTCAGTCCATCTTTTTATTGTTCCAAGTAAACTTCATCTCTACAGCGAGGGTCCTGGCCTACATGCATTTAAAAACAATAATTCGGCCAGGCAGTGGTCTCGCACGCCTTTAATCCCAGCACTCGGGAGGCAGAGCCAGGCGGATCTCTATGAGTTCGAGGCCAGCCTGGACTACCAAGTGAGTCCCAGGAAAGGCGCAAAGCTACACAGAGAAACCCTGTCTCGAAAAACCAAAAAAAAAAAAAAAAAAAAAAAACCAATAATTCTTTGCCAATGCAAGCAGAGGCTTCAAATTCATACACAGATCAATAACTATCAGGTTTACTTATGACACCAGATGGGAGTGGCTAGTGAAAGTTTTCTGGTGAGGTCAACTACGAATTAAATCCACAAAAGAAGTCTGAGGGAGGAATTCCTGTGCTCAAACTACATTCCTAAGTGTGGCTACATATAAGTTAAAAAAATCTATTAATCAGTGAAAATCATGAATAAGGTAAAACAGTCTTTTCCACAATGCTCTGCTTCCAAAGGGCTCTCATGAGCCATTTTTCCACAGGCAGGGTAAGCATCCTTGGTTACTAGGTAACCTGCCTAAGCAGTAGAGGAATGTGCAGCTTTTGGTCTGCTGTAGCACTTTTGCTATAATCAGTTGCTTAAAAGGAACTCCTTAGATCTAAAGATTACACCCATTGCTTAAAGATGCAGAATCAAGATAGAATTAAGCTTAATTTGTACAAGAAACAGAACCTGACACCTTCTAGCCCCTCTGGCCATGGAGGGACAGGTCCTCAGAGGGTTCTTGGGAAAGTTTACTCATCTCCAGGTACTAGCAAATGGCTGATTACATTTTCCACTATATCTCAGTGTTTACAAGCAATAAATCTCTAAGCTAAAGTCTTGTGTCAATAAACTGAGGTGAAAGTAAGTATAAGGAGTTAAGAGTTTAGGGTTAGTGAGGTTAATTCAGGATAGTTTTTTTTTATCTTCAGGTGAGGTAAAGCCAGAGTACATTTCTATCTACCTAAGGGTTGCAAATCAACAGTATGCTCATACTTTGTCCTTGAATGTCTGAGATGTCTCAAAATTTTGCCTGTGTAACTGTTTTCACACATAACTGTGGGAAGCTATCAATATACCTCAAATGAATAGGGGAAATTGTGCCCAATAATGATAGATTACACTGCTAGAAACTCTTGTGAAATGAATTCCATGGTAGTAACAGATGAGAAAGCTACAGTTTCACACAAGAAATTCACGGCAGGAAACAGCCTATACATTGAAAAGGCAATAACTCCAAAACACCTTGCTTTTAGACTTGTAACTCCTCCACCAGAGCACCCAGTTCTAGTGGGTGGGACTTGTCAATGATGGCTGAATCCCCACTTCATAATTTTGTGGCTGACAGCACTTGGGTATACCTATGAGAGATTATTCTTAATTAAAATTTTGAAATGGGAAGACCCTTCATTAATCTGGATCTTCAAGGTAATTTGATCCACCTTTAATCTTGGCCATACTTTCTGGTGACAGCCTATATATATAAGAATATTGAAGAAGGAAGCTCATTCTCTTTGCCTAGGAAGGTCATTCATTTACTCTCTTTAGAGCCCAATTATTAGGAATTCTCCATTCTCCATTCGAGACATCCAGCCTCATGGATTGAAGAAGTACTGAATTCTTCAACTTTTCATTGGTTGATAGCCAATGTTGGACTAGCTAGACCACAGACATTGAGATATTCTAATAAATTCACTTTCTACCTACATAGTGAGTCTGATTCTATCAGTTCTGTTCAAGCATAGAACGTTACTAATGTATAAAGCAAAGGATAACCAGAATACAACCCACAGCTCCAGAGAAGTTAGCTAACAAAAAGGATCCTAATAGGGACATATAGGTAGCCCAGAGATGGAGAAATAGATGAGATCTGCATGAGCAAAGTGAAGGTGCGGGGGGTTGGGCCAGGAATGGGGTATGAGAACATAAGGAAATGGGAGGTTTGAGCTGGAACAGGGACAGAGTGGGAGAGCAAGAAAAGAGATACCATGATAAATGAAGACATCATGAGAATAGGGAGAATCAGGGTGCTAGGGAAGTTCCCAGGAATCCACAAGGATGATCTCACCTTGGACTACTAGCAATAGTTGAGAGGGTGCTTAAACTGGTCTATTCCAGTAACTAGATTAGGGAATACCCTAACTGTCATCATCGAGCCTTCATCCAGTTACTGATGGAATCAGATGCACAGATTCATGGCCAGGTCCCAGGCCGAGCTCCAGGAGTCCAATTGATGAGAGAGAGGAGGGATTCTATAAGCAAGGGACATTGAGATCATGATGGGAAAACATGCAGAGATGCCCGCCAAACTAGTGGACACAGACGAACTGTGTAACCAATAGCTGAGGAGCCACCATGGGACTAGACCTGGCCCTCTGGATATGGAAGACAGTGATTTAGTTTGAACTGTTTTCTGGGCCCCCAGCCAGGTATCCAACCCTGGTGCATGAGCAGGCTTTTTGGAGCCCAGTGCCTCAGGTGTGACACCTTGGGCAGCCTTTTGCAGAAGGGAGGGCTTTGGACCTTCCTCAACTGAATGTACCAGTCTCTGCTAACTCCCCATTGGAAACCTTGACTTGGAGGAGGTGGGAATGGGGAGTTAGTGGGGGGGAGGCTGAGTGATGGCAGGAGGGAGGTGCAGGTATCTGTGGTTGGTATGTAAAATGAATAGAAAATTTCTTAATAAAAAATTGAAAAATAGCACTATGTAGTTTCAGATGACAGTCCACTGTTGAAGCCAGCAGGAACTTTCACGAAGCCTGTTACTATTAAAGAGAACTCCCTTGCTTTACAGTATTTGCCTGTCAGCCCTATGTATAAGACCCCACCAGCTAAACCTTTAATTTATAGATGGATTGAGCAAAGTGATTTCTAGTGCTAGGTTGCAACTTCCTACAGAGTCTGCTACAAAGCAATTTGAAGAATGTCCATCACATCTTAGAAGCCAAATTTGGGAGGACTCACCCATGTTGTACTGGTTCTGGAAACAGGAAAGATGCACAATTTAATGGTCATGATTTCTTTCATGGCATCAGTTTAACACTGTTGTACACTTTTGTTTTTGTCAGAGTCAGAAACTCTGTGTGGAGGCTATGAGTGTTCATTGCATAAAGGTGTGAAGATGAAGCTGGGTTGCATTTTGAGACCATCAGATGTTGAAATACCCAAGCTATGGGACTTCTGCCATGGAAAGCTGCGTACATGGAGTGGGAGTAGCAAAGGAGAGACATGTATGAAAAGTTGCAGTGTTAAAGCTATCTAAGTGCTTTGAGAATGAAGCCCCATGCATCTGAGACAGAGCAACAGTATTTGGTGTTTGCCCTGCTGAGTTTTAGTCTTGCCTTGGTCCAATCTTGCCTCACTGTGTCCATATTCCTCTACTTCCTTTCTTTATTAAAATTTATTTTCTCTCACACAATACACCCCAGAATACAGTTTCCCCTTGTTCCACTCCTTCTCTGTACTTCTCTCCCCTAAATCCCCTCCTCCTTCATTTCTCTTCACTAAAGGGCAGATCTCCCAGGCATATCAACAAAACATGACACAGCAAGTTATAGTATGATTAGCACAAATTCTCATATCAAGGCTGGCTTAGGCAACCCAGGAGGAGGAATAGGATCTAAGAGTAGGGAAAATAGTCAGAGATACCCTTACTCCCACATACACATCAAGGTAAAAAAAAAAAAAAAAAACCACAGCATGTATGCAGAGGACCTGGCACAGACCCATGCAGGACCATGGTTGCTGCATGTGTCTCTTTGAGCCCCGTTCGTCCCTGCCTAGTTGACTCTGTGGACATGTTCTCCTGGTGTCATTGACACCTCTGGGTCCTACAGTCCACCCTTATGCAGGGTTCTCAGAGCTCCAGCTAATATTTGGATGAGGATCTCTGTATCTGCTCCCTTCAGCTGCAGGAGGAGGCCTCTCTGATGACAATTGGACTGGGTACTAATCTATGATAATAGAATATTGTTAGATATCAATTCATTGACTTTTTTTTTTCTTTTTGGTCAGTTGTATTTGGTTCTACCCTAGTTCTCTGAGCCATCAAACTTCTAGTTCCCGTTCATCCAAACAGTGTTGGGCATGGGCTCCCTCTTTGATCTTGGGCCTCAAGTTAGTTCATTAATTGGTTGATTACTTCACAAATTCCAAGACACCATTACCCCAGAATAACTTGCAGACAAGGTAAGTGTGGGTTGAACATTTTTGAGGCTAGGCTGGTGTCCCATTCCCACCACTGGGAGCCTTATATGGCTAGTTCAAGCTCCATATTCTCAAATATTTGGAGTCCTCATTAGAATCACCCTGATAGCTTCCACAAAGATTCTACCATACTAGTTTCCATATCACCCCCTAATAGCTCTCCTATTGCACTCACTTTTTCCTATATTCTCTCCCTCTCTCCTTCTCTTTCTTGATATTTTCTGTTCCTGCCCACAGTCCACCCATAAAATCTATTTTATCTCCTCTTCCCAGGGAGATCCATGCATTCCCCTGCCTCCACAACCATCCTGGTTGCTTATCCTCTCTGGGTCTGTGGATTATATTGTTGGTATTGTTTACTTGATAGCTAATGTCTAATTATAAGTGAATAACATATCATGTTTGTATATGTGGTTCTGAGTTGCCTCACTCAGAATAATAAACAACTTAAGAAACTAGACATCAACAAATAAAATGGTTCAATTAAATAATATGGTACATACCTAAACAGAATTCTTAATAGAGGAATCTAAAATGGCTGAAAAACACTTAAGGGAATGTTAAACATCCTTGGCAATCAATGAAATGTAAATCAAAATTACTTTGGTATTTCATCTTACACCTGTCAGAATGGCTAAGATGAATGACACAAGTGACAGCTCATGCTGGCCAGGATGTGGAACAAGGGGAACATTCCTCCGTTGTTGGTGGGAGTGAAAACTTGTTCAGCCCTTATGGAAATTAATATATCAGTTCCTCAGATGATTGGGAATCTATCTACCTCAAATCCCAGCTAATACCACTCTTGGGCATATATCCCCCAAATGTTTCTCCATCCTGCCACAAATATACTTGCTTAACTATGTTCAAAGCTGGTTTATTCATAATTGTCAGGAACAGCTATGTCTGTAAGAGATTGTGTTGATGATTGATGTGGGAAGGCTCTTCCAGTGAGTTGGCAATATCCCTAATCTAGTGGACCTGGGATGGATAGGAGAGCTGGCTGAGCACAAGACAGTGAGAAAGCAAGTGAGAAGGCCAGGAAACAGTGTTTGCCCATGGTTTTAATCTTCATTTTCTATACCACAATGATGGATTGTGACCTGGCAGAATCAGCTAAATAAACTTACCCGAGTTGATTTTGATTAGAGGACTTAATCACAGCAGCAGAGAAGCAAGTTAGAACAAAAAATGGAACATCAAAAGTGATTGTGTTGCTGGGAAGAATCTGGGAATGTTGTCCTTTAGAGGAATGTAGAAGATATCAGGACTTAAATGACAAAAGTCATAGAAAACTATACACAGAGCTCAATAGGCTGTTCTTGTAGGATGAGGAAGCTGAGACTATTGAGAGTAATGCACACAGAGAAGGGCAAGGTCATAGATTTTAGTGAGAAGTAGACTCTAGGAACATTAAGCTAGAGGTCTTTTGTGTCTTATTTGGCCTAGAATCTTCCTTATTCTGCCCTTGCCCTGAGAAATTGAGTAAGGCCAAATTAAAAAGTAATGGGCTGACTTCTTAGATGGAATATTGAATCTGTTGCTTGCTTATTACTGATGACACATTCAGGTCTACAGTGAAAAGAGTAATATTTTTTTCAGAAACCAGTGACAATGAAAAGATAGTTCCAGATGGAAGTCATGTGCTGAAACATATAGGAATTTTCAAGGAGATCACCATTAAAGAGAAGAAAGCCTATCTAGGTACCCTAAGGGTATCATGTTAAGCTTCAATTAATGAGAGGATTAGGCAAAGTGATTCCTATTCCCAGGAAGCAGCTTCATACAAAACCTGCTGCAAGTGTTGTCCAAACTCTGCAAAGTTCCTCTCAATTAAGAAGCCAAACTTGTGCTGGTTATGGAAATAAGAAAGAATCAAAATTTCTTGTCACAGATTCCTGATCTGTGGTTTCAGTTTAGCACTTTTGCAGTCATCTATATTTGGCAGAGTCAGAGCCCCAGTAAGGATCCTGTGAAAGTTCATTGCTTGAAGCTTTGAGCATGAAGCCCATGTTGCATTTTGAGACCACAAAATGTTGAGATACCAAAGCTGTGAGACATATGCCATGGAGCGCTGCATATAGGGAATGGAAGTAGCCAAGAGATATATGAGAAATTTCAGGAAAATGAGACACCTAAGCTTTGAAACTGAAGCCCCATATGTCTGAGACAGCTGCTAGATTTGGTGTTTACTCTGCTGGGTTTCAGTCTTGCCTTGGTCCAGTCTTTACTCACTGTGTTCCACTTCCCCTTTGGGAATGGTAATAGGTATTCTGTGCCAGTGTATGTTGGAAAGATGTAACTTCTTTTCTGATTTTACAAGATGTCAGAGTCAAGGAATCACCTGAGTGTCCAAAGAGACCTTGAACATTTGAAATTGTAGGTGCTGTTGAAGACTATGAGGATCATTGAAGATAGACTAAATGCGTTTTGATCATGGGGTGATCATAAGCCTATGTTCAGGATGTTTTCAATTGAATGATAACCCTCCCAGATAGGATAGTGTATTTGAATACTTCTCTATCCTTGGTGGCTTTCTTTTGGGTGCTTGGGGAACCTTTAGTAGGAAGAGTCTTTCTGGATGAAATTCCTCACTGGGGAAGGAATTTGAGTGTCTTTAGCCTCAATCCATTTCTTATGCAGCTATACCTCCAACCACAGCAACAACCCCTACAATGAGCAAGTCACCAGACACACATCACAGCATAATCACACAGACACCTTTCCAGTCAGTACAGACAATTTCTAATGTTATCATGCCTCTAGGTACAACTCTATTATCACCGAAGTCCACCAACACTGGAATACGATCATCAGTGTCTCTAGGCCTCAGAAGAACAGATAGGACCATGACAATACCTTCAACAGCATTAAGTACACAAGAGGATACCATCCCATCATCTGGAACTGGGACACCCACTCTTCCTGAGAAGTCAACTTTAACTCCACTCTCACTAACACTAGACAAAGTCACTGACACAAACAAACCTTTATCCATGACAAGTTTGGCAGTTACAAACACCTCTTCACCAACCACAGCCACCCTGAGGAAAACTGTTCACAGCATAGTCCTATCTGAGACTCAGGAGAATGACACTGCAACTGTTTCCCCAACCCCAACAACAATGTCCACAATGAGCAAGCCACCAGACCCATACCACAGCATGGTCACACAGACATCTTCCCAGCCAGCACAGATGGGCGCAAGCACAGGCACTGGTACAGCCCAGTCACCTGAGCATTCCACAGCCCTTATCCTTAGCTCATGTTCTTTGTGTCTGGCTGTCATGTCTTATACCACTGCTATACATGGTATCACTAAATCCATAAGATATAGTTGAAGCAATTGATATTCAGTGCTAAGTCATTTTGTAACCTGAGTTTTTGTCTATTTTGTTGTTGTTGTTTTGGTTTTTGTTTTGTTTTGTTTTTTAAGAGAAGTTTTCTCTGTGCAGCCCTGGCTGTCCTGAAAGTACCTCTGTATACCAGGCTGACCTAAACTCAGAGATCCAAATTATTCTGGCTCTTATGTCCTGTGATTAAATGTTGGCCATCATGCCTGGGCTTTTTTGTTTTTATATTATTGGGTGATGGTCTTGTTGTATAGGTATTTCTACATGTCAAGCATATGCTGTTTTGCTGAGCTTCACCCATATCTTGAATTTTTAATTATGGCAGAATGTATCATTCTCTTTCCCAGGATGGCATACTCATGACATTAAAACTGTGTGAGCCCTCTGAGTCATTCAATTGCAGCTGTGTGACATTCTTCCTACCTATTATGTTGGTTTTCAATTCTTTTGAGGAATGTGCATCTTTTGCATGGATATGTACCACATGTGTGCCTGGTTCTCACAGCAATCAGAAAATAGTTTCATAACCCCTGAACTTGTAGTAATGGATAGTTGTAGGCCCCCATTTATGATGAGCCCAACTGTCTGTAAGTCCAGCAAGAGCTCTTAAATATTGAGCCATTTCTATTGTCCTCTGTTATTTTTATGGTCAACATTTACATTGCTAATGTTTTCATCTGTTCACTTGTAACTTTAAACATGCATTCCCTTTTAGTAAGATCTTAGTATTGTTATAATTTAAACTGGTTTCTGGAAGATCAAAACAGAACTGGAGTGTATGCATAATTCTTTGTAGAAACTTCCATAGAAACCTGTGAGTTCTTTCTACCTTTCTTGTACAATTTATTTTTATGGGGGAGAAAGGGTCTTACTAATATGTAACTGGCTAACCTGAAATTCATTGCGTAGGCAGGCTGGCAGCAAACTCAATTAAATTCTCCTGCCTTTGCTTGTGAGTGCTGGGATTAAAGACTTGAGTCAGTACACCCAACTTGCCCATCTTTTTTGTAGTTAGTAATTGTTCATTCAGTTTCTCTAATGTGTACTTTGATCTGTTTGCTTGCCTTTCTTATATCTCTCTTTTTTAAAAAAAGATTGTTGGTTGTGAGCCTAGCTGGGCATTGGTGGTGCATGCCTTTAATCCCAGCACTTGGGAGCCAGAGCCAGGAGGATCTTTGTGAGTTTGTCGCCAGCCTGGTCTACAGAGGGAGATTCAGGAAAGGCACAAAGCTACACAGAGAAACCCTGTCTTGAAAAACAAAACAAACAAACAAAAAAAAGATTCATTCATTTATTTATTATGTATACAGTGTGCTGTCTGCATGTCTGTCTGCAGGCCAGAAGAGGGTACCATATCTGATTACAGATGGTTGTGAGCCATGTGGTTGCTGGGAATTGAACTCAGGACCTCTGGAAGAACAGCCAGTGCTCTTAACCACTGAGCCATCTCTCCAGCCCCTCTTTATATCTCTTTATAGGCATTTCTCCTGCAAGGCTATATCCTAGACAAAATGTTTAGAAATGACAGATGTGAACCTCATTGTTGAGTTTTTGTTTTCTAAAATGTGTTGATGATTAGAACTTTTGTGTCATGGAATAACTGTGGGAGCCCCAGAATTATATGAATATACTGCCAATGTAGTATACATCACCATACTGTCAGTATCACACTTTCTTTGTACACATGTATGGAATATTTTAGACTGCAGTGACCTATGATGATGTGCATATCGACTTCACTTGGGAGGAGTGGACTTTGATGGATCCTTCCCAGAAGAATCTCTACAAAGATGTAATGTGGGAGACTTACAGAAACCTTACTGCTGTAGGTAAGACTGAATTTTTTTTTTTTTTTTTTTTTTTTTTTTTTTTTTTTTGGTTTTTGAGACAGGGTTTCTCTGTGTAGCTTTATGCCTTTCCTGGGACTCACTTGGTAGCCCAGGCTGGCCTCGAACTCACAGAGATCTGCCTGGCTCTGCCTCCCGAGTGCTGGGATTAAAGGCGTGCACCGCCACCACATGGCTATGACTGAAATTTTTTTTATCACATTTTAAAATAAGGCGAAAACTCTTCCTTACTTATTGATACACTTTTGTAATTTAAATTCATAAAGAAGAATGAGATGAATAAATCTGGCATTGTTCTAAGGTTCATTGTAGATAATAACTTAAGTTTTCACAGTTTCCCATGATATATGATATATTTTCTGGTACTGTATTTTAGGCTACAGTTGGGAAGACCATGATATTGAAGAACACTGTCAAAGTTCTGGAAGAATTAGAAGGTACTTCTCATGTGCTAGCTGATACAAATGTGCCTATGGAGAAATTTTAATGTGTCCCAGAAGTTTTAAATAAAAGCGACCATGTAAATAAGCACAGTTTAAAGTGTACTGATGATTGTTAAATTTTCACAAAACCAAATACCTCAATGCCAGGTAGCTGATATGTGTTTTCAAGGCATCCTCTAAGAAAGAACACAGTGAAACAATGCCTTCACTGATATTCCCATTTTAATTACAGCTCCATGATAGCTCTGCTGTTGAACAGCCAATCTGTTTAATTTCATGCCACTCAGATACTGTAAAAGGAATATATGTTGAATAGGTGATAAGTATATATCCAAGTATATATCTATGAGGAACAGAAAGTCAAATTTTGTGAATGCAATGTGGAAACATTTTATTTGTTTGTTTTCCTTTATCAGTATATCATGTACTACTCTGGATACAAGCCATATGAGCATATGACAGATGCAACATAACTCTCACACAACCAGAATAATTAGAAGATAAGTAATAGTCCCCAATTTGAGTAGAATTTTTGAGTGTGATACAAGTTTAAATTTAATTGATTTTCCAACTTCATTGGGAAAACATCAAGACACCCAGACTGGAGAAAAGCTCTATGAGTATTGGAATGCATAAATATGTCTATTGTCCTGGTTCACTCTGCAAGTGGAGTATGACTCTCACTATTGGAAAACTTATGAGTGCAATAAGTGTTTTAAAGCTTTGAGTTCTTCCAGTTCTCTTCAAATATGTGAAGAATCTCATACAGACAAAAGATTCTATAAATGTGGACCCTATAATAAAGGCTCTTACCATTACAGATACCTTCAAAAACACAAAACAGCCCTAAATGAAGGGAAACACTATGAATATAAACTTTAAGGTCTTATATGTCTTAAAAATTAGACAAAATTATAAAATGAATTCATACTGTTATAAATATTCATCAGTGTTCTGAATGTGATAAAGCTTTTACATGTGCCAATTATCTTTACAGGTACAAAGAACATCATATTGGGAAGAAACCCTCTGAATATACTCAATGTGCAAAAGCATTTTTATATTACGGTCATCTTCAGAATAATGAAAGTATTCATACTGGAGAGAATCTCTATAGTTGTATTCAATATGATGAAGCTTTTTCACACAACATTAGTCTCCAAATACATGAAGAAACACATACTGGAAAGAAAATCAGTGAGAGTAATCAGTGTGGTAAAGCCCTCACGAGTCATGATCATTTTCAAATACATAAAGGAACACATACTGGCAAGAAACCCTATGAATGTAATCAATGTGGTAAAGCCTTTGAATGTACCATTAGACTCCGAAGACATGAAAGAAGACATACTGGAGAGAAACCTTATGAATGTAATCAATGTGGTAAAGCCTTTGCATGTACCAGTAGTCTCCAAAGACATGAAAGAACACATACTGGAGAGAAACCCTACAAATGTAATCAATGTGATAAAGCCTTTTCACAAAACAATACTCTCCAAATACATAAAAGAACACATTCTGGAGAGAAACCCTACAAATGCAATCAATGTGATAAAGCCTTTTCACAATACAGTAATTTTCACATGCATAAAAGAACACATTCTGGAGAGAAACCCTACAAATGTAATCAATGTATTAAAGCCTTTGCATGTGGGACTAGTCTCCAAATACATGAAAGAACACATTTTGTAGAGAAACCCTATAAATGTAATCAATGTGATAAAGCCTTTTTACAACACAGTCGTCTCCAAATACATAAAAGAACACATACTGGAGAGAAACCCTACAAATGTAATCAATGTGATAAAGCCTTTTCACAACACAGTCTTCTCCAAAGACATAAAAGAACACATACTGGAGAGAAACCCTACAAATGTCATCAATGTGATAAAGCCTTTTCACAACACAGTTATCTCCAAATGCATGAAAGAACACATACTGGAGAGAAACCCTACAAATGTAATCAATGTCATAAAGCCTTTTTACGACACAGTCGTCTCCAAATACATGAAAGAATGCATTCTGGAGAGAAACCCTACAAATGTAATCAATGTGATAAAGCTTTTGCATGTGCCAATACTCTCCAAATGCATGAAAGAACACATACTGGAGAGAAACCCTACAAATGTAATCAATGTGATAAAGCCTTTTTACAACATAGTCAGCTCCATATACATGAAAGAATACATTCTGGAGAGAAACCCTACAAATGTAATCAATGTGATCAAGCTTTTGCATGTTCCAGTAGTCTCCGAAAACATGAAAGAGCACATTCTGGAGTGAAACCCTACAAATGTAATCATTGTGATAAAGCCTTTTCACAAAACAGTCATCTCCAAAGACATAAAAGAACACATTCTGGAGAGAAACCCTACAAATGCAATCAATGTGATAAAGCCTTTTCACAACACATTCATCTTCATATGCATAAAAGAACACATTCTGGAGAAAAACCCTACAAATGTAATCAATGTGATAAAGCCTTTGCATGTGCCAATAGTCTCCAAAGACATGAAATTATACATTCTAGAGATAAACCCTACAAATGTAATCAATGTGATAAAGCCTTTTCACAACACGGTCATCTCCAAAGACATGAAAGAACACATTCTGGAGAGAAACCCTACAAATGTAGTCAATGTCATAAAAACTTTTCACGACACAGTCTTCTCCAAATGCATGAAAGAACACATTCTGGAGAGAAACCCTACAAATGTAATCAATGTGGTAAAGGCTTTGCATTTTCCAATAGTCTCCGAAGACATGAAAGAACACATACTGGAGAAAAACCCTACAAATGTAATCAATGTGATAAAGCCTTTTACCAACACAGTTATCTCCAAAGACATGAAAGAACACATTACTGGAGAGACATCCTTCAAGTGTAATCAATGTAATAAAGGCTTTTCACAACACAATAACCTTTAAATTCATGAAAGAACACATACTGGATAGAAACCCTATGGATGTAATCAATATGGTAAAGCCTTTGCATGTACTAATAGTTTCTGAAGACATGAAAGAACACATACTGGAGAGAAACCCTACAGATGTAATCAATGTAATAAAGGCTTTTCCCAACACTCATCTCCAAATACATAAAAGAACACAACATCTAGAGAGGAGACCCCATGAATGTAGTCAATGTGATAAAGCCTTTGCATGTGGTGGTAATCTCTGCATACATAAAGGAACTCATACTGGAGAGGAACCTTACAAATGCAATCAATGTAATAAAGCCTTTATATGACACAGTCATGTCCAAATACAAAAGGACTGCATTCTGGACAGAAACTATGAATTTAATGAATGTGGCAAAACTTTTATGTCTCAACAATCTCGGAATACATAAAGGAATACATACTGCAGAAAAACCCTAAGACTGTAATCAGTGTGGTAAAGCCTTTGCAATTCAAGGTCATTTTTAAATACATAAAATAACATACTGGAGAGAAACCCTGCTCTGGGATGATCTGTATGTCAAATGTGTTGCTCTGATTGGTTAAAAAATAAAACACTGATTGGCCAGTAGCCAGGCAGGAGGAAGTATAGGCAGGATAAGGAGGAGAATAATTCTGGGAAGTGGAAGGCTGAGTCAGAGAGACACTGCTAGCCACTGCCATGACAAGCAGCATGTGAAGATGCCAGTAAGCCACGAGACCCATGGCAAGGTATAGATTTATAGAAATGGATGAATTTAAGATATAAGAACAGTTAGCAAGAAGCCTGTCATGGCCATACAGTTTGTAAACAATATAAGTCTCTGTGTTTACTTGGTTGGCTCTGAGCGGCTGTGAGCCAGACACGAAAACTCTAGCTCCAAAACCCTATGAATCTAATCAATTAGATAAAGCCTTTTCAAAACACAATCACCTCCTCCAAATCCATAAAAGAGCACATACAAGAGACAAACCCTATAAACGTTATCAATGAGGTAAAACCTGGATGTGCCAGTAGTCTTTGAATGCGTAAAGGAACTCATACTAGTGAGAAGCTCTTCAAATATAATCAATGTGATAATGCTTTTTCATGCCACAGTCCTCTCTAAACACATGAAAGAATACATTCTAAAGAGAAACCCAATGAATAAAATTAATGTGGTTAAGCCTTTACATGTGCCAATAGTCTGCAAATATATAAAAGAACACATATTGGCGTGAAATCCTGTGATTGTAATCCATATGGTGAAGCCTTTTCACAACAGACCAGTCTTCAAGTACATGAAAGAACACATACTGGAGAGAAAACCTATGAATGTAATAAATGTGGTAAAGCCTTTGCATGTGCAGGTAGTCTCTGAAGGCATAAAGAAACACATACTGGAGAGAGAGCCTATGATTGTAATCAATATTGTAAAGCCTTTGCATGAATCAGCAGTCTTTGAAATCATGAGAAAAAAATCACACTTAGAGAAACCCTATAAATGTAGTGAATGTGGTAAAGTTTTGCACTTTATATTAGTCTTTATACAAGAATAAAACTTAATGTGTAATTTGTCTGTTAAGGTCTTTTCATTTTATAGTAGTCTTTGAGGGCCTAAAAAAAAAACTAATACTGAGGGAAATCTGGCCATAAAGAGTTTGGTAAGATCTTTACCCAACAGACTTACATTCAGTTACACAAGATTACTCTGGAGAAAATATTTGACAAGTGTCACCAATCTGTTCAAGCATTATGATGTCCCTCTTTTTTTATTTGCCCCTTCAAACTCATATGGACAAAAACGTATGAATTTAAATGATGAGCTAAACCCTTTCTATCCCACAGTTCTCTTCAATTACATGAAATTAAGGCATCCAGGTATAAAACTTGATGTGTATTAGTGCCTTTTCTGTTGCTGTGATAAAACATTATGAATTTGTCAACTTTTGTAACAGTTGGCCCTTGGGTCCAGAAAGATACAGGATCACCATGAAAGTGGCATGGCAACAAGTGTCAAACATGGCAGCTAAAGCAGGAAGCTAAGAATTCACATCTTCCACCTGTGGCACGTAGGTGAAAGTGAGACCTGGAAATGGTGTGTGGATGTGAACTTTCATGTTCACCCCCAGGGACATAATTCGTCCAGCAGGGCAAGCATTACCTAACCTTTCCCAAATTGTGGGAGGGCTACCCACCACCCCTGCATTTCCCCAGAGTGCTCTTGAGTAGGAGCAGCAGAAAATATTAGATAGAAGGATTCACAGTGGGGAGAAACAGAAAGAAAATACAGGATAACCCCGAGAAGGCCTGGAACCTATTCCAACAGGCCCTGACTGTCTCGGCCCTAGCATATTTACAGAAATGCCAAGGGTTGGAGTAAAAGATGTCCCCCGCAGCGCAGCCGAGTACAGACCATCTCAGATACCTGCATTCACACCCATTGTTCAATCATCCTCTCTATGCAGAATTGCTGAGTAAAGCCACTAGGAAACCTGAAAATGGGATCCCACAGGTCCCCCTTTCTAAATATATAAAAAACAACTCCTCATTACTAGTTCATAGCAATCTCCATAGCTGTCACTTCTTTCAGTATGGGAATTGAGAATAATAAAGATGACATTTCTTTTTTGGATTGGGTCCAAGGTGACTACAGCAGTCTTAGCTGCATCCAGCCTTTTCTAACCCAAAATCTCTTAATGTATTTGCAAACTTAAAGAATCCTTTAGTATCATCAGTAACATCAACAGGTTAACAAATTTTGCTATACATAGTTACAATTCTGTCAATCTTCCATCTCAAATCAAAGTCTTAACAGAACCATTTGAATTTCTTGCTAAGATAACATAGGAAATACTTCTGATGTATTCACATCAAACTTAAATATTTCATTAACTTCAAACCAGGGTGGATTAATATCAATACACTCAACCTTAATTCACCCATTACTCCCTCTTTTCTTTATAATTTTTTAAACAAAATCTTAAACATACTTAGAAGAAATTCTAAACTTTTCCATTTAAACACAAGTTTCATAAATAATTCCATTTTTACATAAACATTTCCATTAAAAGCTCCATTTTTAACATATAACATTTCATGAATCACCACAGTTAATAAAGCACATATGAATATGCAAAACTGCATCTCAAGCCTAGGTAGAAACAATAAATTTCTTCATTTAACAGTTTACCTTTTTTAACACAAATAATTCCAGAAAACAGTTCCTAGGTCATCGCATTGCATTGAAATCACTTTTGTTCATTTCATAAGTACCAAAATTTAAATAATAAATTATGGTACCAGCCTTCCAAATATGAAGAAATGTTTTACAAGCAAAAACTTTTTGCAGCTAACAATTTTAGTTCAAACAAGTATCTCTGCAGCTTTCATTCTCCAGCCAAAGACATCTTTAGTTACAGTAGCATTTTAAACTGCGCCGTATTTTGCCCCTAGCTCAGGTTTTTCTTTGCTGCATTGATTTTCTAATGGGTCTCAGTTGCAGGTGCTTCTCTGTGATTGTCGTACAGGTTCTGGTGTCTGCAATTCTTAGCATCTTAGCAGCTTCTGGAGCTTTTGAAAATGCTCAGACTGCCAGCTTGATATATTAAACATAGATTTACATTCAAACATTTACACTTTTTTACCATATACATTAAGCATACACTCACACTCAACATTTACACTTTTTTACAAACTCACATATAACATGTCAACATATACTCATTTATGCTTCTTACAAGCTTCTTTAATATTCTTAAAGAAACTCCTTAGCAAATATACTTATATACTTACTTCTAACATTCTTCTTTAAACTTACATTTACTTATATATTTACTCTTTACATTCTTATTTAAACTTACATTTGCAACTAGCATCTTTACTTTATACAAGCTTATTATAGGACTACCTTAGCAAATATACTACATGTCTTTACTTTTTAATACTTATTACTACATGTCTTAAAGACAGTCTATACATCTATTAGCATATATGTAACTTAGCAAACACCTAAAAGTTTTCTACCAAACTTATACTATAGAAGTATTAGAAAGACTCTCTTAACACAACAGGAAGTGCACAAATCATTTCTAAAGTTTAGAGTTTCTAGTCATCTTTGATATACAACACTGGGATTTAGTGACTGTTGTTGATATGGAGTTGTAACACTTGTTGCTAGGGGACTGTAACATTCTTGGGATGAAGCCACCCCCCAAAGTTGTTGAGTTCTTTCAGCCATTCTGGAACCAGCAGAGATGCATTCTCAGTGGTAAATGGTTTTTAACTAGAGGCTGTCCCTTCACCCCACTTCATAATAGCTCCCCTAAGTGCTTCAATTTAGACAAATGTTTCTGTTACAGCAGGACTTCTGGTTTGCTCTACTGAAAAGCTTTGCTTCAGGCTGAGGGTGAAATGACCATATTGAACAGCTGTAAATCCCTCAGCAAAAATCTTACACAGCTATTAGATGATATAAAGAATTTCCCCAAAGGAGCCATAAAGCCAAAAAGTGGCATATTTCCAAACTCCATTTCCTTACATTTTGCACTAACCAGTGATAAAACCTCTGAAACACTAATTCACTCACTTTCATTCTAGTTCCTCTATGGGAATGTCATTGGAGCTGACCTTCCTTAGTTCCATGCTCCTTACTAAATGCTCCATTAATCACCAAGCTTCATTCTCCTCTTGTGAAAAAACACAAACATGTCCTTGACCCTATATTAACACAGGATTGGGAACCTTCCATAACACTGAGCAGGGATCCTTTCATTTCACTTGAGCAAAAGTCACTTGGGTACCACTGTGCCAAAATCTATCCATGGCAGACTGCTCACAGACATCCATATTCAAAAAATTCAGAATGAAAAGAGCATGATTTAATGCATTATGTGGTGATTGAGGGCAAATTTCTTCCTTTTTTATTTTTAGTTTTTGAAGCTGTATTTTAAGACTGCTATGAGCCCTTTCTACAATACCTTGTCCCTGAGGTTTATAAGGAATACTTGTTTTATGTTCAATTTTCCATTGGGTACAAAAGTGCTGAAATGCTTTACTACTATATCTAGAGCCATTATCAGTTGTAATAGTTTTTGTTATACCCATATACAAAAAACACTTCAGTGTGTAATTACGTGCTTTGTAGCTTCCCCAGATTGTGCACTAGTCATTAAAAATCGTAAATAAGTGTCAATGGTCACATATACATATTTTAATTTGCCAAATTCTGCAATATGAGTGACACCCATTTGCCATAGATGATTAGGAAGACCTCGATGGTTTACCCCTAAGTGAGGGACAAGAAAATATTTTGGACATGCCCTACATTATTTAACTATTTTTCGAGCTGCTTCCTTGGTAAGATCAAGTTGTTCTCTTAAGGTTTTTCTATTTTGATAATGAAGAGTATATGACCATTGAGCCAGTTCCACTTGGGATAATGCTACTATCTTTGTTAACTTATCAGTCATTGCATTACCCTCACTAAAGGACCAAGAAGATTGGAGTGAGCTCTAATATGGCCCACAAAGCATGACAGGTTTCTTTTATGAAAAGCATCTTGAATTTGTTGAAATAACATTTTAACTTGATTGTTGTTAGTCCCAATATAGGGAACAGTTTCTATGATTTGAAGAGCTCTATAAATATATTGACTGCCTATATATAAGTTAAATGACCTGTCTACAAGAACCTGGAATGTCATGTTCACTGCCTGTAATTCCACTATCTGTGCAGAAGCTGGAGTTGTTTGTACTACATAACTTTTTCCATTAATAACATAAGCAGCCTTTCCTTTAGAAGATCCATCAGTAAAAACTAGCATAGCATCTTCTACGGGGTCTTTCATAGTGATTTTAGGAAATACAAAGGAATGCATTTGAATAAATTGCAACAATGGATCATATGGGAATTGATTATCAATTTGGCCTGAAAACAGAATAAGCAATTGTCCAAGAATCACTATTTTGAAAAAGCCAATCAACTTGCTGCTTTGTAAAAGGAACACTAATTACCATAGGTTCTTTACCAAAATAATGTCTAAATTCAATTCTGCTTTTTTGTACCAAACAAGCTACAGACTCATAGTAGGGATTCAATGCTTTGATTGGTGAAACAGGAAGATGTAACCATAAGAGAGGATTGTTTTTCCATAATACTTCTGTAGGAGCATGTCTAGTGGGTAAAATATATGTATACCGAGGTAGAGCATAATTAATGTAATGTACTTGCTGGTTTTGAATAGCCTTTTCAACTTGCAAGAGAGCTTGTCTACCTGCTTCAGTTAACTCTCTGGGTGAATTAGGATGATTATCTCCCTTTAAAACACCCCTTAAAGATTTCAAATCACCAGCAAATAGTTTTAAATAAGGGTGTAACCATTGAATATCCCCCAATAATTTCTGAAAATCATTTAAAGTTTTTAACTCATCCTTTCTTATTTCCAATTTTTGAAGCTTTATTTCCTTAGGGTAAAATACATGTTGTAGATATTGAAAAGGTGACTGTCTTTGCACTTTCTCTGGAGTGATAATTAAGCCTGCATGAGTAAGACAGTGCTGAAGCTGTCCTAAGGCATCAAGCAAAATTTCTTTGTCTTTATGCACAAGCAAAATATCATCCGTGTAATGAATAATATAAGCCAGCTGAACTTGCTCTCTAACTTTTTGGATAGCTTGAGCTACAAATTTCTGACACATTGTTGGGCTATTAACCATTCCCAGGGGCAAAACATTTCAATGGAATCTTTTCATGGGTTCTTTAAAGTTGGCTGAGGGAACACTAAATGCAAATCTTTGACGGTCCTGGAGAACTAAAGGAATGGTATAAAAACAATCCTTTAAATCCATAGTTTTATCTATATTTTCTGGTATGGCAGTAGGGATAGGCAATCCAGGCTGCAAAGCTCCCATTGGTTGTATGGTCTCATTAATTTTTCTCAAATCCTGTAATAATCTCCATTTCCCTAACTTCTTTTTTTGATCATGAAAATAGAAGAATTCCAGAGAGAATTAGAAGGTTCAATACAACCACCATCCAGCTGTTTCTGTACTAACTGCTGGACAGTCTGTATTTTTTTCTTCTGTTAGAGGCCAATGATCTATCCACATAGGCTTATTAGATTCCCAAGTTATAGGATCTGCATGGAGTACAGGCTGCTCAATGACCCTTCTTAAAAATCCTCCATACCTTCCTTATTCATTTTTTCTTTAGGGGTTAAAGATGACATTTCTGCTAACTTTTGGTCAGGAACTCTTTGTTTGTAGACAGTTTTATCAGGACGATGTAAATATACTCCCATATGGCTCATAACATTTCAACTCCACAAATTTACAGGCGAGTGATGGACAATGTATGGCAGAAAATTCCCTTCATGACTCTCTTCAGCTCCCCAGGAGAGCTCATTGCTGCTCTTCTCAGGACACTGAGTTTGGCCAATCCCTTGCAGCTGTGTAATAGTCTCCATTTTTGGCCACATAGCAGGCCATTGACTAGCAGATATAACAGAGATATCTGCGCCTATATCTAACAGACCCGAGAAACTTTTACCATTTATGACTAACATAAGTTCTGCACATTGTGGTTCTATGGCTTGTAGCCAATAGGCATCTGATGAACCAAATCCAGCCTCTCCTCTCTTATCTCTTTTGATTGAATTTTTTGTTTGTATTTGAGGAAGTAAGATTAACTGTGCAAGTCCCTGACCGATCTTTATTTCTGAAATTCTTGTGGGTGAATGAGTCATCACCTTTATTTCTCTAATATAGTCAGCATCAATCACTCCAGGGGCAACTAGAATTCCTTGCATGGTAGTACAACTTCTACCCAACAATAACCCCACAGAACCCCGTGGCAAAAGTCCATAAACACCTGTAGGGAGGGCTTGCATTCCCATTTCAGGGGTCAGAATAGTATAGATGGAAGAACTGAGATCTAATCCAGTATTACCTGGTGTTGTTCTATAGAGGTCTTGAATATATTTCTTTGCCAGAGGATTGACTGCTGAATTACCCCAAGGTCTATCTTGTTCTGGCCTGGGGTGGACCCCTCTGTCCATTTCCCTGAAATGGACTCTTCTGGGTATCTGCCCTTGACATACATTCATTAGTCCAATGTTTTCCTCTTTTACATCTTGGGCATAACCCAGGCTCTCTATTTGATCCCAAGCCCCCTACTTTTGCCAGGGCACCTTCTAATAATTGTCTAATTTGTCCACACCCAAAACAAACTCCAGAAGGTGCAGTATCTTTCCCTTGTCTGGAATTAGGATGTCTTTGCTGGTACAGAACTTCTCTAACCATTTTTCTTTGTAATGCTGCAGCTATGACTACCCCTTGATTGTAGGATGGTCCTATTACAGAACAAAGTTGGATATAGTCAGAAATGTTTCCCTTCTTTCTAAGAGGGCATACGTATTATGGCCTGGCATGCTATATTGGTGTTTTCATATAAAAGTTGTTTTACAAGTAAAGCCCAACTTCTTATTAACTGGTAATTAACCTGCTTGTCATTTGCATTGATCTGGAAACAAAATCTTATAATAACTCATCAGGCCCTCAGGTTGTCTTCCTGATGATGGATGTGTATTCCAAGCTCTTTTGGCAGCAGGATTAACCTGAGCATACATCACTATATCAAAATTTAACTGTTGACCCATCTCTCGATAAGGGCCTTCCCCAGCAAGCCTATCAAAAGTGATGGCCAATTTATTTCAGCTATAGCCTGACACTATTCTACAAGCTCACTTTTCCACAGCAGATAGTCACTACCAGATAGAAATGCTTGAGACATTTGTTTTCAATAACATGGGGACTAAACTTCTAAAGCAAGGCTTTCTAACAATGCTGTTGTGAAAAGAACAGTTGGGTCATATTGACTACATGTTGCTGGAGGGCTTCTCTTCAGGTTCCACCAAGCCCCGCAGTCTCACAATAATCACTCAGATGCTTATATTACTTATAAACTGTACGGCCATGGCAGGCTTCTTGCTAACTGTTCTTTTATCTTAAATTAACCCATTTTTATAAACCTATACCTTGCCACGTGGCTGGTGGCTTACCGGCATCTTTACATGCTGCTTGTCCTGTCGGTGGCTGCAGTGTCTTTCCCCCCTTCTTCCTGTTTCCCCAATTCTCCTCTTTCCTTGTCCTGCCTATACTTCCTGTCTTGTCACTGGCCATCCGTGTTTTACTTATATAGAGTGGTATCCACAGCACTTCCCCTTTTCTTCTTTTTTTTAAAAAGGAATGTTTTAACTTTTACATGGTAAAATTACATATAACAAAACAATTATCGAGCAAGAATTACAGTTACAATATTAAAGAAGATGTCCTATCTATCTTATATTTGTGAGTTTAAAGTTTTATATCTAACTTATCTTTTATCATAACTGAGGAAATTACAACTATCTAGTCTTTAACCACATCAAAGACCTGAGAAGGAACATAATGGTACCTGAGAAATGGTAGACGGATGCAAGCAACTTTCGGGAATCTTTCAAGAGTAGACCAAGACAGCTGTCAGCCTGGGCAGTCACCTAATGTTTCTCAGCATTGTTGGTGCATTCAAATTGGCTACAGGCCTAGAGTATCTGACAGACCATTTTTAGAAGCAGGAATTTTGAAAGACCATCTTACCCGGTCTTCGCAGAGTACAGTGGTCACTTTCCTTGTGTCCCGCTTGTCCAGAAAGGACAGAGTGCTGTGGATACCACTCTATATAAATAAAACACTGATGGCCAGTGACCATACAGGAAGTATAGGCAGGACAAGGAGAGAGAGGAGAATTGGGGAAACAGGAAAAAGGGGGGGAAAGACACTGCAGCCACCGACAGGATAAGCAGCATGTAAAGACACCGGTAAGCCACCAGCCACGTGGCAAGGTATAGATTTACAGAAATGGGTTAATTTAAGATATAAAAACAGTTAGCAAGAAGCCTGCCACGGCCATACAGTTTATAAGTAATATAAGTGTCTGAGTGATTATTTTATACGTAGATTGTGAGACTGCGGGGCTTGGTGGAACCTGGAGAGAAGCCCTCCAAGCAACAACTACATGCTGTTTTTAACTACTTAAACTATTTGAAAGGAATTGGAACATGCCTTCTTATAATATTACTTTGGCTGTCCTACTCTTCCAAGACAGGGAACATTTGAAAGCCTTGAATTTCTTCCCCCATACTAGCAGCTTCCTGAAGGCTAGCTTGAAGAGGAGATGTAGTGTTGATAGAGAGGGTCCGAATTGCTTCAGAGGATCTCTGTATTATGTGAATTACAGGTTGCTTTTCCATTCTAAAAGATGCCTCCCCAGGTGAGTCTAATTCCACCCCTACAGAGGGAAGAAGAGGAGAGACTTGGGGAGTTTCTATTTTTTTGAGTGAGAGAAGTTACTAGGCTTTTCAAGCTTTTCAGTTCCTCCTTTGTCTTCTCCCAAGACTTCTGTTCCTTAAACTTAGCTTTATGGCCAAGAGAAACCAGACCCTGTTTAAATGGTGTTGTTCAAGGGTTTGGGGGTTCTGCTGGCAGAGCAGAGGGTTTTGTCTCTGCCTCAGAACCTTAGGAAAAGATTCTTCCTATTTTTCAGGGTTTGGATCTAAATTATCCCAAATTAATGCCCACAGGCCAAGGGCTTTCATGGGAATCTTTTTTGGCCCATGTTCTCCATAATATTTTTGCATTTCAACTCCAATTCACTTCCAGGTATATATATATATATATCCCATAATCAGAAAGCCAAGGACACAATTCCTCTACAAACTTTAAGAACCTCTATACTTGTAGTTCCACCTTAAACCCTTTATTTTTCAATCTTTCTACAAGTGATTCTTCAAAGACTTGCTTAGTATTTTCATGCCCCATTTTTCTCAAGAGGTCTTTGTTTTTTTCTTAGAGCTAATCACAGGTGAATTACTAATATCTCTAGGAGATTTTATTATTCTTTTGTCCTTTACTGAAAGAAAACTCAGAAAGTTCTGAAAGGCTTTTTAGAGAGAGATTAAGAGAGCTTTTAGTTTCAGAGAGAAAGATTAAGGTTTTTAAGAGAGATTTTATGAAGGTTTTTCCCAAGAGATAGAAAGACCATCAAGTTCATTCCCAAAACTTCTAACATTTGCTTATTCCCCCTTATTTTGCTTCAGGTAGAATTACTTTCTCCTTCTACTTGGACTTAGTATTTTAGTTGTCCCCAGGCCAAAAGCTTCTGTAGGATTCTTTTTTCTGCCTGATAAACTCAAAGAAGAGCTTTTTTCTGCTGGTAAAGCTCAAAGAAAATAATTTTTCCCCCAGTTTGCATTCATGGCCCCCAAAGTTAGAAGACTGAAGACTCAGTTTCTCTGTCTAGTTGCCTAATTTATCTTAAGTAAATTTTTTCAATACTACTTTACACTTCTGAGTTTTTCTTGCACTATATTAGTATACTCTACCCTCCTTAATTTTCATAGATAGAAATTGAGAAAGAGATAGAAAAATAGAAATATTGATAAAAGAGATTTTGTGCTACAGCATCAGATATTCTTCCAGTCTGTTTCTCTTTTCTCTCGAGGATAAAACCCCTTGCCTTATTTAATTTTTCTCTTTTACTTCAACACTAGACTGTCACTATTCAACTGGCAGGACCTAACTCCTGACTTTAACCAAGAACTTTCAAATCTATCTATCTATCTATCTATCTATCTATCTATCTATCTATCTATCTATCATCTATCTATCTATCATCACCATCTATCTATTACTACTACTATTATTATTTTTCCTTTGTCTTCAGTCTGTGTTCATGGTGTCATTCTGTAGGAGGGCTACCCACCACCCCTGCATTTCCCCAGAGTGCTTTTGAGTAGGAACAGCAGAAAATATTAGATAGAAGGATTCAGAGTGGGGAGAAACACATAGAAAATACAGGATAACCTTGAGAGGGCCTGGAACCTATTCTAACGAGCCCTGACTGTCTCTGCCCTAGAGTATTTATAGAAATGCCAAGGGGTTGAGCAAAAGACCTCCCCCCAGCACAGCCCAGTGCAGACCATCTCAGACACCTGTACTCAGGCCCTTGGTCCAATCATTCTCTGTATACAGACCTGCTGGGTAAAGCCACTAGGAAACCTGAAAATGGGATCCCACACCAAATGATACCACCAACTGAGAAAGAATGGTTTCTCTTACTGCAAGCCTATATGCCTGCTTTCTGTTACATGAACCAGTTCATGATGAAGAAAAACTAAATAAGCCTTGATGCTTCAACACCAGAGTTACAGAAATAAATGCTTTAAGAGAAAAACATTCTTGAGTGAAAATCTGATTGTTTAAATATTTATTTTAATTTTAATTATGTGATGTCAGTGTGTCTTTTTGTGGGTATGTGCATGCTGGTTTCCAAGAAGTTTAGCCTCTTTAGACTCTTGAATCTCCTTTTAGCACATATTACTGGAAGTTTTCAAAAACCTGACCTTCATCCTGGGAATGAACTTCTCTTAATTTCTTGGCTATGTCTCTTACTCTGTAAGTATTTTAAAGCCTTCATATATCATCTTGATGTCAGAAAATAGGAAGTAATTCACACAAGAGAAAAACCCTATTCAGGTAAATGATCTTAATGTGTCTTCCTCCTGAGTACAAGTCCAAGTATAGATAACGTATTTCTGACATATACTATTTTATTAGCATGTTTTAATAATGCTAATGTTAAAATGCTTAATAGTAGAAAATATAAAAAATGTTAAATGCCTATGTTTCCAAAGCTGCATTTTCATATATCTGGTAGAGATGTAATAATGTAGGATAATCAGCAATCAGCTGTATATTTCACAACATAGGTTGATGTGCTATGGATATATATATATACATATATATATATATATATATATATATATATATATATATATATATATAATTTGAAGTTCTATATGTGTTCATATCCCCATTAGTTATCCATTTGACACTTCATCTTGAAGTACTGCATTCTAAGGTAATTATCCAGAGATGCCAGATAATGTAATATCAATGAGATTTGTTTAAAAAGAAGTTCTGTTCTGTGTGTATGCATTTACGTGTGTGTGTGTGTGTGTGTGTGTGTGTGTATGTGTGTTTGTGTGTGATATGATTATGTTTTTTTGATCCATGACACATAAGTGTAGCCTGAAGACACCTTTGCAGGGTCTCCTTTTTTTCCTGATTCATATGATGATCAAGAAGAGATTGCCAGTCTCACATACCACAGACTTTTCCCACTGAGACATATCACTGATTCTCAAATAAGATTAGTTGAAACATTATATAACTAAAATATTGTCTTCTTTTCAGATGATAAACATACTTTTATCCAAGAAGAGCAGAAAACAGGACAGTTTGAATAATAAATATTATTTGCAAATGAAAATAATATACTGCTTTCACTTTCTTTTGGAATGTGTTAGTTTATTCTGGGGACTAAACTTTTTTATAACACTTTTTCAGAACCACAAATGAATGCCAGAGATTTTTCTCAGTTGGTAAACAGAGTTGCTGCTTAGCCTGATGAACTGAATTCAATTTTGAAGAAACCCAGAATACTCCTAGAAAATTTTCTCTCATTTCCTTCACTTGGACTGTGGCATATGCACACTCCCACACCAGCACATACATGAATAATATTTAAACCCAAATAAGTGCCATTGAATTTACTTGCAGCCAAACAACACTATGGATTTCATCTCTAAAACTCACAGAGGAGAAGTAGATAATAGACATCTTTAAGTTGTCCTCTCATTGCAACATAGACAACATGGCACAGGTAAAAACACAAACATAGTTAAGCATTTTTTGTTGGATTTTTTATTATATTAAGAAATTTTTTATTCATTTTACATACCAACCAAAGATCCCCCTCCTCTTTCTTCCCACCTGCAGCTTTCCCCCACAACTCATCTCAGCTTCCCACCTCCTCCAAGGCAAGGTTTCCCATGGGGAGTCAGCATAGCCTGATACATTAAGTTGACGCAGATCTAAGCCACTCCTTCCTGCACCAAGGCTCCAAAATGTGTCCCAACATAGGCACTGGGCTCCAAAAAGCCGGCTCATGCACCAAGGATGGATCCTGATGCCACTACCTGGGGGCCCCACAGACAGTTTAAACCAAAGAATTGTCTCACCCATCCAGAGGGCCTAGTCCAGTAGCATGGGAGCTCCACAGCTATTGGTCCACAGTTCATGCATTTGTACTAGTTTGGCTGGCCATCTCTTGTCAGGGACCAAACATGAACCATGGAAAAGTACTAGCTAGGCCAGAGAACAAGGCCCTACCCTAAACCAGATGCCCCCAATGATAAAGAACCAGTCAGGTAGGTCAGGTAGGTCAGGTA
Organism: Peromyscus leucopus; assembly: GCF_004664715.2. Taxonomy (NCBI): domain Eukaryota; kingdom Metazoa; phylum Chordata; class Mammalia; order Rodentia; family Cricetidae; genus Peromyscus; species Peromyscus leucopus. Next base: position 16,994,479 of record NC_051068.1, on the reverse strand, counting down.
GCATAGCAACAGAACAATGGGCCCTGACCAGTGGCCTTATCACCTAGCAGCCTCATGACTTGCCCGTAATCCTTCACCTGCATGCCTCCCTTCATCTGCAGTATGGCACGTCGTGCACCCCTTCCCTCCTTCCTGCCCCCTCTCATGCTATATAAGCCTTGCTGAGGAGAATAAAATTTGCAGCTTGATCAGAACACTGTCTTGATGTCTTCTCTCGTGTCTCCCCGTCCCTTTCATTCTCTCCACAGGTGGGTCGCCCCCGTTGACACCCCGCTGGCCGGGGCAACTGGCGCCCAATGTGGTGGCTTGACGCTCGCCTCATTGGGAGTTGAACATCCTTTTCCAGGAAAGTCCATACGTCTGATGGGGGTATTTTTGCTGATTATCCGTTGAGACTGCCCGACTCTTGAGGAGGAGAGCGGGAAGGATGAGGTTAGTCTAAACTTAGACTTAACCATGGGACAGGGAAGTTCTTCCCATGATCTTTTCATTAAGAGCATTAAAGAGGCCCTCAAGACGAGAGGGATAAGGGTTCATAAAAGACTCAAGTCACTTAGAGGACTGTTGTCCCTGGTTTCTCCAAGAAGGGACAATTGATGTTAATGATATCCTAAAGGTTTATTAAAAAAAAAAAGATTTAGGAGACCCCTAAAAGCTGCCAACCTTATGAAATTCATTTACCATCAGACTATGATAATTGGCAGAGATTCTAACCCCTCCCTTTAGGGAGAAACCTGCTGTTACTTCTTTCAGGGTCTTACAAGAAGGTAACACAATATTATCACACTACAAGACCTCCTGAGAGTGTAAACTAGAGCGAATGAAGTTCACTATGTTCTCAGTAGCAGCAGTGTCCTCCTACAAATAGGTTTTTTTTTTTTTTTTTTTTTTCTAAAACTAAATGGATCTGAGGGCAAACTTGAGCCTAAACTTCTAAATTGCTAACTAGGAGCTCACTCCAGCAGCCATCATTTAAATAACAATGCAAGAGCCACAGCCAGAGCCGGTTTGAAAACTAATGGCAACTCCTAGCTCTCCTAAAAAAGTGTCTTTTTCTCTCTCTTTCCTCTTTCTGGGATGACTTTTAAGTTCTTGGTAATTTACAAAAGTCTTGGCCAAGTACAAGAACTTCAGATAACTCACCGAAAAAACGGGTCCTGCTTAGGGGACGCCCTACTATGACCTGTGTGGATTCATCAGACACCCAAAGATGTTTGGAGGTTGGAATCCTAAACATCTGCCTTTATCCCTCTAAACCTATCTGCTAACTGCATCTCAGCTCACTTCTGCCTGTGAGTAGTCTCCACCCTTCTCCTCACCTTGCCATTTCAGGTGGCTATCTGGCTTGATACAGACTGGGTGTAGCTGCTACAAAAAAAAAATCCTCCTTTGTTTTACTGTTTTATTGTGCTTATCTCATTTCATGATACAGTTTAAAGGATTTATTAAATTGTTACTCTCCTTATATACTATATTTTAAATAAGAGTTCCTGTTTCTATATTAAAATAACTTAATATTTTTAAGGCTAAAGCTGACAGGTATAAAACCTAAGTTCTAAGTTTATAAAGACAACTAACTTATAAATTGTTAAGAATAAGTTTACTTTAATTAAAGCTAATTAAAAAATAAAACTTGTTGATTGATTGGCTGACCTAAACTGTAAACTGTTAAGGATAAGTTGTACTTAAGCTATAAGCTATTAGAGATAATTATTAGGATACAAATTAAGGGTTAATCATCATAAATGATCAAATCTTCTAATGTATGCAAAATCATATTTATATGCATGCTGAGTATGCTGAATTTCATATAATCAATTCATTACTTAGCCCCCTAGCATTTAAAATGTTTAACCTTTGGACAACACTACCATACCCCTTATTGCCAGGGTTTTGTCCAAACTATGCATTGAGATCATTTAGATTATATCCCCATTTACCAGGCCTAAAAGATAATTTGCCTTGCTATCCAAATTCATAGAAAAGTTAGCTTGCCAAACAGATTTCAAAATAAACTTTGACTGTTCCTTTGTTTAAAGGAATTCACCACATTGGCTGCTCTTAGTAATCAATCACCTATATCTCCTGATAAATTAAATACAAAAATGCTTTTAGATGTAAAGTTTTTATAGGACATAAAGGATTAGAAATAAAGAATGTTTAAGAACGTTAAGAAATAATTTATTACATATGCAATGCAAGTAATTGGGGTAGAGAAATATAACATATAAACATCTAGATATGTTATAAATGATACATAAATCTCAATAAGTGACTTAAAGATATTGAGGATGTATGCCTAAGTTAGATCTATGGAAAAGTTTTTTATTGAGGCCTGAGATCGATATATAGGCTTTAAAAATAAACTTATGTATACCTTAATACAAAAGTCTATGGACCTTCTCAGAAGGGACACTGGGACTAATTATAGGCTGTAGCTCCTCGGCTGTGCAAGGTTGTCCTAGGGATGTGCGATTCTGACTTTACTGGAGAGATTAAGATCATTGAACAATTCAGATTCATACAGGGCAGTGCCTAAGAGAGCTGCTGGTGTGGATTCTAGTGATATGGCCTTCTGGGTTCAGGAAATTAAATATTCCAAACAACTAAACACTTAAAATACAGGGAAAGAAGATAATTGGCTTGCTAGACATAAACATAGATGTTTCTTATATTTCAGAAAAAGATTGGCCAAGTACTTAAGATGACTATTACTTCTTCATCTCTTACAGGCTAATAATGTAGCCAGAAGGTCAGGAAAATATAATGCTCCTATCTGGATCAAATAATGGCTTTTAAATGCTGAGAAAATTATAATTGCTACCTGTCTGGTGGAGGAAAAACTTAAATATTGGGCAAATAAAGTCCCCCACCAGCCCCTAAATCACCCCAATATCTTTTTATTTAGAAAAATCAGGCTTATAGACTGTTACAGGTCCTTAAAAAATTAAATAAAATTTATTAAAGCCAAGGAAAGTCTCACAGCCTGACTTGCCATCTCCCAGGGCCATCCCCAGAATCAAAATAATAATAAAAACAATTGTCATAGATATAAAAGATTGCTTCTTTACCATCCCTCCTCAACCTAAAGATTGTCAGCATTTCACTTTTAGCTTGCCTACTCACCCTGCCATGATGGAGGCCAAAGCTGACATACAGAGTAGGAAATGGGAGTTCTGTTTATCCAGGACTCATTCATTGAGCAAAGTTCCTCATTATATATACAGATTAACTATCAAAACTAAGTGTCAATTATAGCTTCCTCACAGTCCCCCAACCTATATGTATGTATATACATATATCTTACAATAAATACATTTATTATACAGATGATATTATATTTATATCAAACTATGAAACTTGTGAGTCTATAGAATGGCAAATAGCTCTACAGGATATACTGACACCTTATGTCTGTCCAACAATTATAAATTCTCTCCCTATGGAAGCTTACCCACCAGGCTTAATATCCTTACGATTTATGGTTATAAAATAAAAAATAATACACCATTTTTTCACTGCTTTTTAATTTTAGGAATGCCTTGAGCTCATATATAGACAACCGCCTTACATATACTTCAAGAGCTCTTAAGAATTGGTGCTTAATTTTTTATATCCCCCACTACAAGTATTCCTCATCACCACCAGGCCAAGTCACAAAGTTACACCTAAGCCTCTATGATCTCCTCACTGATATTTAAAAAGGTCCTGATGTTTTCATAATGTCAGGAGGAGGATACATGTCTTTATAGGACATTGACCTGCCTTTATGAATCCTGGATTGCCTGGTCACACCATATATTGGCAGCTGCAGGACAAAGGAGCTCTAAAGCTGGCAGTCTAAATACAGGCTGTTATTTGCCCTAGATTCTTAAATATTGAGCCTTAAATATAAATAAATTGATACAATTCCAGATACTTTTGATGAACTTTTCATCAAAACTTATAGAAATATGATTAGAACTAATAATACTGTTTTAAATGTATTTTATTAATTTTTGTCAAAATATATATGAGACTTGAGAGATATATAAATGACACATTTCAGATTTCATTCTCTGGCTATCCTGATGTTTTGTTGAGGTTCCAAGGACTCATAATTTTGCTCTGATAAGTTCACCACTGTTATATTGCTAACATGTCTAAGATTTTGTCTATTAAGAAGGTTCTTATAAGCTTCAGAAGATCACGCCGGCGATGCGCCCACAAGCCAAGAAGGACTGGGAGGAATACAACCTGACTACAGTTTATATCTCCCACTTACAAATTTTCTTTTTCTCCTCTGGGGGTGGGGTCAGACTGCCACAATTGCAAAATTTATTGCAGGGAGGAAAGCGGAGGATGCCCCAACCCGAGACTGTAGTCACTTTGGCTGTCCTCCTGGGGGTCGGGGCTACAGGGACCGGTACTGGTATAACTTCCCTGGTTTTATCTAATTAACATTATTCAGATCTTAGAATTTCCATAGATGAAGATATAGCGCAGCTTGAGCGAGGCATTTCCGCCCTTGAATCCTCCCTCACCTCCCTTTCAGAGGTAGTCCTTCAAAACGCGAGCGCTCAACCTCCTCTTTTTACAGCAAGGAGGTCTGTGTGCCGCTCTTAAGGAAGAGTGCTGCTTTTATACTGATCACACAGGAGTAGCAAGAGATAGCATGGCCAAGGTCCACAAAGGCTTAGAGAAGCGCAAAAAAGAAAGAGATCAAGAGCTAGGCTGGTTCCAAAATTGGTTCTCTGCATCTCCCTGGCTAACCACCCTCCTGCCATCCCTTCTGGGACATTTGGTTGGCCTCATTTTGTCTTGACATTTGGCCCTTGGGCCTTGTCTCAACTAACTTGATTTGTTCCCGGTCAGCTGGCCGAACTTCAGGCAAAACAAATTCAGGTTCATTACCATCGCCTGGACCTCCATGATAAAGGCTCCGTATCAGCACAGGCCCCTCTGCTCAGGGGAGGATGCACCTGTGCCTGGGAGCTGGAGCCCACTGAATAGGGGATTGAGGGGGCAGCCGGGACTGCAGAAGGCAGGGAGACTAAAGTGCTCCACCATCCTGGGGGCCCTGGATGACATGCTCTATTGCATGGCAGTTATGCAGACCCTATACTCTTTCCGTCCGAATTCAAACCCACCCCCTGTAAAAAACTGCATCGTTCCAGCTTCCTTCGGGGCATGTGGGGACGCCTACATGGACTGACAGTCAACAATGGAACTTATCAGGGATAGAGCCTCTGTCACCCCTCCCCTGTCATGGCAAAAATATTTGGGCCTCCTTTCTTTGTTTTGCTATACGTATAGAAGGGGGAGATGTCAGGGACCAAACATGAACCATGGAAAAGTACTAGCTAGGCCAGAGAACAAGCTCCTGCCCTACACCAGATGCCCCCAAAGAAAAAGAACAAGTCAGGTAGGTCAGGTAACATAGCAACAGAACAATGGGCCCTGACCAGGGGCCTTATCACCTAGCAGCCTCACGACTTGCACGTAGTCCTTCACCTGCACATATGGCACGTCGTGCACCCCATCCCTCTTTCCTGCCCCCTCCCATGCTATATAAGCCTTGCTGAGGAGAATAAAATTTGCAGCTTGATCAGAACACTGTCTTGATGTCTTCTCTCGTATCTCCCCTGTACCTTTCATTCTCTCCCGCAGGTGGTTCGCCCCTGTTAACACCATGCTGACTGGGGCAATCTCTGTACATTTTTCCATCATGATCTCATTGTCCCTTGCTCATAGAATCCCTCCTCTCTCTCATCAATTGAACTCCTGGAGCTCAGCCTGGTGCCTAGCCATGGATCTCTGTTTCTGCTTCAGTCACTGGATGAAGGCTCATGGGGACTCCTCAGTTATTGGTCCATAGTTCATGCATGTCCACTAGTTTGGCTGGTCATCTCTGTACTTTTTCCAATCATGGTCTCGATATCTGTTGCTCATAGAATCCCTCCTCTCTCTCATCAACTGGATTCCTGGAGCTTGGCCTGGAACCCAGCCATGGAACTCTGCATCTGCTTCCATCAGTCACTGGAAGAGGGCTCTATGATGACAGAGTATTCAGCCATCTGATCACCAGAGTAGGACAGTTCAGGCAATGTCTCCACTATTGCCAGTAGTCTAAGGTGGGGTCATCCTTGTGGATTCTTGGGAACTTCCCTAACACTCTGTTTCTCCCCATTCCCATGATGTCTTCATTTATCATGGTATCTCTTTGCTTGCTCTCACACTCTGTCCCTGTTCCAGCTGAAGCCTCCCATTTCCTTAAGTTCTCATCCCTCATTCCTTCCCTGCCATTACCCCCCTGACCTCCAGTTTGCCTATGTAGAGCTCATCTATTTCTGCTTTGCTGGGCCATCCATGTGTTCTTCCTAGGGTTCTCCCTGCTTGTTAGCCTCCCTGGAGCTGTGGGTTCCAGTCTGGTTATACTTTGTTTTATACATCTAATATCCACTTATGAGTAAGTACATCTCATGTTTGTCCTTCTGAGTCTGTGTTACCTCACTCAGGATGATATTTCCTAGTTCTATCCATTTGTCTGTAAATTTCATGATGCCATTATTTTTCTCTGCTAAGTAGTACTCCATTGTGTATATGTACCACATTTTCTTAATCCATTCTTCAGTTGAAGAGCATTTAGGTTGTTTCCAGCTTCTGGATATTATGAATAATCCTGCTATAAACATAGTTGAGCATGTATCCTTCTGGTATGATTGACCATTCCTTGGGTATATGCCCAAGAGTGGTATAGCTGGGTCTTGAGGAAGATTGATTCCTAGTTTTCTGAGAAACTGCCATACTGATTTCCAAAGTGGCTGTACAAGTTTGTATTCCCACCAACAGTGGAGGAGTGAGTGTTCCCCTTGCTCTACATCCTCTCCAACATAATCTGTCTTCAGTGTTTTTGATCTTAGCCATTCTGACAGGTGTAAGATGGTATCTCAGTATTGATGAAATTATTAAGGCCACTCCACATAGTTAAAAGGGAGGTTTATTTTGTAGGGTAACTTACAAGTGGAAGGATAGGTAACAGGGTCTGGGAAAGGTGTAGCACAGTCCAGCAGTGTTCTCTGAAGAACTCTGCTCAGTCTACTTCCCACGTCCAGGGTCCAGGAACCAAGAGAGCTAGCACATCTGGATCTTGGGTCTTCAGGGTCCTCTCTCAGCTCTGCCTTGTAGGAGCAAACATTACCAAAGCCTCAATGGGGGTTGGAATTTCCAGATCAAAGCTGGAATGGCTACCCACTACATCTTCCCCTTTTGTCTAAATAAGAAGGTTCTAACCCAGTACCAGACTATATATAAGGGAATGATTATCAAGTATTGTCCAGGATTAATGAGGGATGATGACCTAGATAAGATGGAAATACAACCAATGTGAACAATAACAAGCAAGAAACACATACTAAAATCCAGAGTGGTCTAGAGCGTAGGTAAATGGTATGTTACAAGATCATTCTAAAAGGTGTCCTATCCTAAAGAACCTGAATCTAATACTTAATATGTTCTATCTAAGATTTTATATATATATAAAGTTGTAAATATAACTGCTAGTCTTCAGTCCCATCAAAGACCTGAGAAGGAATAAAATGGTACCTGAGAAATAGAAGATGGATGCACGCAACTTTTGGGAATCTTGTAAGAATAGACAGAAACAGCTGGCAGCCTGGACAGTCACCAAATGCTTCTCAGTATTGTTGGTGCATTCAAATTGGCTATAGGCCTAGAGTATCTGACAGACTCTTTTCAAAAGCAGAATTCTGAAAGACCATCTTACCCTGTCTTGGCAGAGTTCAGAAGTCACTTTTCCTTGTGTTCTACTTGTCCAGAAGGACAGCACTTATATTGTCAGCAGTAGAGGCAAGGGCTCAACTTTGCCCAACAGGCCATTTTGTGCCAAGAAGACAAACTTCCAAATGGAAATGTCTTAGAAGCCCAACATTCTCTTGAGATCAAATTGTTGCTGCCAGGTGCAATTGTGTCTCTTCTCAACAGAATTCTAAGTTATTTAAATGTCATATTCTCTAGGTTCATGAAGTATTTGAAGATTACCTGTTGCTGGAGGGCTTCTCTCCAGGTTCCCCAAGCCCCGCAGTCCCACAATCCACTTATAAAATAATCACTCAGACGCTTATATCACTTATAAACTGTATGGCCGTGGCAGGCTTCTTGCTAACTGCTCTTTTATCTTAAATTAACCCATTTCTATAAATCTATACCTTGCCACGTGGCTGGTGGCTTACCAGAGTCTCTACATGCTGCTTGTCCTGGTGGTGGCTGCAGTCTCTCCCCTCCTTCTTCCTCTTTCCCCAATTCTCCTCTCTCTTTGTCCCGCCTATACTTCCTGCCTGGTCATTGGCCATCAGTGTTTTATTTATATAGAGTGATATCCACAGCACTTGCCCTTTCTTCTTTTTTTAAAAAGGAAGGTTTTAACTTTAACATGGTAAAATTACATATAACAAAACAATTACCGAGCAAGAATTATAGTTACAATATTAAAGAAGATGTCCTAGCCGGGCGTGGTGGCGCACGCCTTTAATCCCAGCACTCGGGAGGCAGAGGCAGGCGGATCTCTGTGAGTTCGAGGCCAGCCTGGTCTACCAAGTGAGTTCCAGGAAAGGCGCAAAGCTACACAAAGAAACCCTGTCTCGAAAAAACCAAAAAAAAAAAAAAAAAAGAAGATGTCTTATCTATCTTATATTTGTGAGTTTAAGGTTTTATAGCTAACTTATCTTTTATCATAACTGAGGAAATTACAACTATCTAGTCTTCAACCACATCAAAGACCTGAGAAGGAACATAATGGTACCTGAGAAATGGTAGATGGATGCAAGCAACTTTCGGGAATCTTGCAAGAGTAGACCAAGACAGCTGGCAGCCTGGACAGTCACCTAATGTTTCTCAGCATTGTTGGTGCATTCAAATTGGCTACAGGCCTAGAGTATCTGACAGACCATTTTTAGAAGCAGGAATTTTAAGAGACCATCTTACCCTGTCTTGGCAGAGTACAGTGGTCGCTTTCCTTGTGTCCCGCTTGTCCAGAAAGGACAGCATTGCATTTGTACTGTCAGCCATCAAGGCAGGGCAGTTCTTTGCCCAGTAGGCCATTTTGTGCCAAAAAGACAAACTTCCAAATGGAAATGTCTTAGAAGCCCAACATTCTCTCGGGATCAAATTGGTGCAGCCAGGAGCAATTGTGTCTCACGTCAACAGAATTCTAAGTTATTTAAATGCCATATTCTCCAGGTCTATGAAGTGTTTGAAGATTACCTATCTATCTGAAATATATCTATGTATACCTAGAAGACTTAACTAACATGGCTACAGATATGATTATCATAGATGACTAATTATTAATCTATTTTTTAATTATCCATTACAATTTTAAATGAGTTATATAAACATAATACCTCAAACAAGAATAGAAATATATATATATATATATATATATATATATATATATATATATATACAGTATAACAAAATTAACTTTAAGTTTGTATCAATGAACTAAAATTTACACCAATGTAAAACATTTTAAACATAAACTAAAATCTATACCAATGTAAAACATTTTAAACAAGTTGTTCTTTAAAAGTAGGTTCATTAATCTACCCTTTTATCTTATCATCTCCATATCCTCCTATATATCATATCCCTTTTCTTTTTTAGAAAGAGATCACATTTATAATCAACCTGTTTTAAATAAAAATATTGGTTTTTCTCTGTCCCACACCAGAGGGCTCTTCTGATTTGGGACACAAGAATCTCTTAACCATTTTTTTTTTAAAGCAATATGTCTGGGTTTAGAGGGGGAGTGAGCCAATTCCACCTCTAAAGCCAGGTTGGTATATTTGGGAATTTGGGCGTAGCATCTCTTACTACTTCCTGCTGGAGGGGGGCGCTGTATCTTATGGGGACGCAAAGAAAATTTTAGACCTATGGGGTAGTCCGTGAGGCTGTATTGTGTGAACCAGTTGCCTTGAAACCGATCTGGATGTTGGATCATCTGAGCCATGGTGTCATCGGAGTCCTTTCAGGGGGTCTTGGCTGGTGAAACCTGATGTATCTTAATCTGGAACAAGTCCACAGCCTCTGGCTTTCTGTGGAAACAAAAGCAGAACCTCTTTTCCAAAGTAACATATCCTTATATCCAAATTTTGAAGTCAAGGTACCTTTAAAATATACATTTTGGCATAACTCAACAGCTTTTGTAATCAAATGTTTTTCTTTAGTTATGAATATCAAAGAGAACATAATCCAGATTCTCTGTGTGGTAGCCATCTTTATGTGGCTTATGTTTTATATTACCTTGAGCCTTGAGCCTATTGCTTTAAACTGTACCATTGTAAGCCTGAAACGGCGCTGTGGCTGCTGGCTCTGCCCACTTCAGCTTCCCAACATGGCAGTGGTACGTTTTTCGCCAGCTCTGGGAGTCATCAAGTCTCAGAAATAGTGGGTCTAAGCTTTTATCAAAGCAGCGTGTAGCCCAGAAACCTCTTTTTTTTTTTTTTTTTAAATACTAGTAAAGACTAAATCTACCACACAGCTTAATTTGCCGCTGGTAGATGCCTCATTTCCGCCATACTGCCGGTCAAACGCACCCGCCAGGAACCCGCCAGTGTCCAAACTTGCGTTTTGCCGCATCTAGCTGCCCGTATGAGACAAGAAGCAGGAACCTGGTTTTGGCTCTGTTTAGAATTGGTTATTAAATATTCTCAGGTTTAAGGTGGAAACTCGAGCCGTTGGGCGCCATTTGTTGCTGGAGGGCTTCTCTCCAGGTTCCCCAAGCCCCGCAGTCCCACAATCCACTTATAAAATAATCACTCAGACGCTTATATCACTTATAAACTGTATGGCCGTGGCAGGCTTCTTGCTAACTGTTCTTTTATCTTAAATTAACCCATTTCTATAAATCTATACCTTGCCACGTGGCTGGTGGCTTACCAGAGTCTCTACATGCTGCTTGTCCTGGCGGTGGCTGCAGTCTCTCCCCTCCTTCTTCCTGTTTCCCCAATTCTCCTCTCTCTTTGTCCCGCCTATACTTCCTTCCTGGTCATTGGCCATCAGTGTTTTATTTATATAGAGTGATATCCACAGCAATTACCTGTCCATCCAACCTATGTATCTGTAAATCTGGATAGCCTAACTTACATAACTATAGAGATGACAAGCAAAGGTGACTATAAGTCTGGAAGTCTTATCTACCTAAATAACCTAAGGACTAAGGCTTCATGTAAACAAGGTAAACAGTCTATAAACAAATGTATGGTAAAGAACAATGACTTCAAAATTGTGATAATACACAAGATTTTATAACAGAGGTAGGAATGTATAGTGCAATATTCAATATGACAATAATCTTAAATATATATCAATATACAGAATATCCTAGACAGAAGTAGGGCATACATACATTATGACAGATATAATTTACATTTTTATCAATATACAAATTATCTTAAACAGGAATATAAAAGTAGTTTGCATTTGTATCAACGTATAAGAATCCATGTAGATGTAAGCAACCGTCTTATTAAATAAGAAACACAGAACCAATGAAAAGAAGAAAGTCAAGAGGTCAGAGCTAAGAGCTAAAACCTTATCCTTCCTCCTGTGGTGGTCCTACCTCTCTGAAAGAGAGCTACTTCCTGTCTTAAAGTCTTTATATAGACTTTCTGATGTGCCTTCTCATTGGTTGTAAACCCAGCCACATGACTGCCTTATCACTGCCTGTCTGTATATACCTCCAGATCTTCTATGGTTGCTATTGAGATTAAAGGCATGTGTATCCAATGCTGGCTGTATCTGTGAACACACAGAGATTTACCTAGCTCTGCCTACCAAGTGCTGGGATTACAAGTGTACACCACCAATGCCCAGCTTTCCTATGGCTTGCTAATAGCTCTGACCCCTGGGCAACTTTATTTATTAACATTCAAATAACATTTTAATACAAATAAATTATCACCATAGAGCCATAACATTGCAAATTATCTAAGGCTGCTATTTTACTAAATTTGTCTACTAGTATATACATTAATCTACCATAATACTTTATACCTATCCATTCCATTTCTTCTCCCCACCCCCTTTTTTGAGGCACTTTCTCTTTTCTTAAGGAGAATACTGAGTTTAATATTTTCTTCCACCCCAACCCTATAACCATCATCCATAACCCTGAGAAATATGAAACCTTAGGGAGAAGGGGAGTCTTTTTCTTAGAATTGCTTCCTGCTGTTTAGGGGGTGGTGGTATCTTTTTTGGGTACTGTAAGAAAGCTCAGATAGTTAAATCTCAGTTAGACTAACTGTAGATTCCACAGCAAGTCTCAGAGTAATGGGTAAGATTATCTGAAATTCTGGCAAGAAGTGTAGTATGATGATGATTGCCATGGCATCCTTATGGATTAGGTAGAGTTGTTGTTGTTGGGGCCCCAACTTCCTTCTGGAGACGTCAGATATTGCTATCAGAAAAACTTATTTTTTTATCAAAATGGAAAGTTTGGATTTAAAGATGACATGAGATGTAAGAAAGAATTCTGAGAAATCAAGAGTAAGCATGGAGAGAATTAGAATCTTGAAGACAATGGTCCCTTTTGATTGATTCCCTTCTGTCCCACAACAGAGGACTCTTCTGGTATGGAACTGAAGAATCTCTCAACCTTTTCTTTTAGCAATATGTTTGGGTTTATAGAAGGAGTGAGCCAGTTCCATCTACAAAGCCAGCTTGGTTTATAATTGAATTGGAACCACAACTTTTCTAGATTGATAGGGATATAGATGTTAGACAAAGAGATTCTACCCTATGTAGATTGTTATCAATAGATTCTTCCTTTCTGCTGTAAACATCTGGATATCCAAAGCCTTATGATTTCTGGAAGATGGGTATTTCTGTTATCCTGGAAAGACAAAAACAGAACCCTACCCCAACCTTTGATTGTTAAATTTTTCTTACAACTTGTAGAGATGTCACATTGGTGGATGAGCTTTTACTTCTCCTCATCAAGGGGTTTCTCCTGTTCAAATCGAATTTTTATTAATTTTGTTGGTATCCATAGCTTTTCTTCTCCTGCAGAAACAAAAGCAAAACCCCTTCTCCAACGTAGAACATATCCAAGTTTCCATTCTGAGAACAACACATCTTTGAAATAAACTGGTTGGTTTAGCTCAGTTTTGTCTGTTGTCCAATGTCTCTCCTCAGCTATTGCTCCTTTCTCATCAGCATTGAGAAAATTCAAAGTTAATAAAGCACTATGCAATCTATTCCATGGAATCATTGTTACCTGTTGCTGTTCATTTAGCATATCCTTTAAAGTTTGATTGGATCTTTCTATGATTGCTTGGCCTGTGGGATTGTGTGGTATAACTGTAACATGCTTTATATTGTAATAAGCAATTTTATTTTATTGGAGACATATGCTGGGGCATTGTCTGTCTTAATTTGTGCAGGTATTCCCATGATGGCCATAACTTTTAATAGGTGTGTAATCACAGAATCAGTCTTTTCAAAACTCATAGGAGTTACCCACTGAAATCCTGAATAGGTGTCAATGGTATGGTGTACTTTAATCTTCCAAATTCTGCAATCTGTAACACATCTAGCTGCCATATTTCAGTTCTTTGTATACCCTTTGGATTGCTCCCTGCAGGTATTAGAGTTTGATTATACAAGTAACAAGTAGGACATTTTTTTCACAATATCCTTAGCTTGTTGCCAAGTGATGGAAAAATCCTTCTTCAAACCTTTGCTATTTACATGGTGCTTCTTAGGAAATTCTGAGTCTTCTAGCACATTACCTATTAGTAACTGATCAATCTCATCATTACCTTGTGCTAAAGGTCCTGGCAGACCTGTATGGGATCTGATATGTGTTTTATATATATAGGGTGTTCCATTTTTCTGATGATTTCCTGCAATTATATGAATAATGAAGTTAATTCTGTATTATTAGGAATAAATTCAACAGTTTCAATATGTAAAACAACTCTCTGCATATTGAGAGTCAGTGACTATATTGAGGGGTTCTGTGAAGTACATCAGTACCATTAGAATGGCATACAGTTCTGCCTTTTGTACAGAGTTGTACCACTTTGTACCACTTTACTTAAGTCTCCTGATTTGTATCCTGCTTTCCTTGAATTATTTGCATCTGTATAGAATGTGAGGACTCCAGAAATTGGTTTTTGTCATACAATGTGAGGAAGGACCCATTCAGTCTTCTTTATGAATTCTATTCTCTTGCTTTTGGGATAATGGTTATTAATACCTCCCAAAAAGTTACTGCAGGCTCTCTTCCAGTATTTATTATCTTTCCATAGTGATGAAATTTCCTCATTAGTTAAAGTACTACAATTTCTGCTAGGCCCATTCCTGTCAACTGGTGAAGTCTTAGTTTACCTTTTTGAATCAAATCAGAGATCTTTTCTATGGTGATATTTTATTTGTATTAAAATGTTATTTGTATGTTAATAAATAAAGTTGCCCGGGGGTCAGAGCTATTAGCAAGCCATAGGAAAGCAGGGTAGTGGTGGTGTATGCTTGTAATCCCAGCACTTGGTAGGCAGAGCTAGGTAAGTCTCTGTGTTCAGGGATACAGCCAGTATTGAATACACATGCCTTTAATCTCAATACCAATCATGGAAAACCTGGAGATCTATACAGACAGGCCATGATGAGGCGGTCATGTGGTTGGGTTTACAACCAATGAGAAGGCAAAACAGAAGCACTATAAAAAGACAGACACACAGGAAGTAGCTCTGTTTTGGAGAGGTAGGACCACCGTAGGAGGAAGGGTAAGGTTTTAGCTCTTAGCTCTGACCTCTTGGCTTTCTTCTTTGCATTAGTTCTGTGTTTTTTATTTAATAAGACGGTTGGTTACATCTACATTTGGCACCCAACGTGACAAGAATCCATTAAAAAACGCTTGTGCTTGGCTTGGTGGCAGGTCCGGTTTCTGGCTTGAGTGGCCCGGCTCCCTAGCTTTGGCCCAGGTCTGACTGAACCGCAGCTGTTGCTACTTGCTTAAAGCTGGTGCTACAAACAACTCAGGCCTGCCCTGCCGAACAGGGCCCCTGCCTGTAAAGCTAAGGCTTGACTCGACTCAAGCGGCTATGCTTTCTTGCTCTCTCTCTCTCTCTCTCTCTCTCTCTCTCTCTCTCTCTCTCTGGATTCACACCTCAAACACCAGGTGGCTGTTTTGAAATTCCTTCGGATTTCTACTGTTCTATGCAGACTTGGTAAGTCAATTAACATATCTATTTAAAAGAGATTTTTTTCTACATTTAAAAAAATGGGCTTTATGTGTACATTGAAAAAAAATGGGCTTTGTTTGAAATTTTAGGCACCCTGACAATGGAACAACTATATGAGAAGATTAATATTGATCGAATTATTCAGTTTATTACTTTTCTTATCCTCATTTTACTATTTAAAAAGATAGTCAATTTAAGTGCCAGGATAACAGTCTTAGAAAAACTTGTTAATCCTGTAAAAATGAATTATAGAGAAATTCAAATTCAGACAGAAGTTAACAGTGAACTTAACAGTGAATTAACAGTGAAGTTGTTTCAAAATTGGATCATAAAGTTACAGAAAGAAAGCCAGTTTTCACACAATCACCTTTAATTTATCCGGTAGCCATACAGCAGCTACCTGGTGAAGAGAATGAACAAAATACTTGAATTCCAATTGAAATGTTAGACTTATGAAGATTTAAGGAGGCAATTAGCATCTTATGGCATGCATTCCCCATATATAAAGCAAATGTTAAACACCTGGTCAACTTGTAATAGGATTCTACCAAAGGACTGGTGGGATTTGGCACAGGCTGTTCTTGAACCTGAACAAAATCTCCAGTGGAAAATGTTCAATAACGAGGCTAAAAATATAGAAAAACAATGGAGGGATAACGGAATACAAGTCTGCCAGGATCAGCTTATTGGAGAAGGCCAATATGCTTCAGTACAAACACAATGTTTATATGATGTCCAAATCCTATTTCTATGTCATATGGCAGCCTTGAATGCATGGGATAGAGCTGAGGAACCAGGAAAAAAAACTGAGTCATTTACAAAGATTATACAGGGCCCAAAAGAATCTTTCACAGATTTCTTACAAAGATTGACTTTAGCAGTACAGAGAATGGTCCCGAATTCAGAGGCTAGTCAGATAATAATTGAATCTTTGGCCTTTGAGAACACAAATGCAGCATGCAAAAAAAAAAAAAAATCAGGCCGTTAAAGGCAAGATCTGCACCTTTGGAAGAATGGATTAGAGATATTGTTAATGTTGAGGCTTATGACCATGACAATATGTGGGTAGGAGAAGCAATTTCAAAAGGTTTGAGAAATGTTAGATGTTTTGGATGTGGAAAGCAAGGACATCTGAAAAGGGACTGTAAACAGGTCATTCCTAGAAATAATGTTTCTTCAAGGAACACTGGCAACAGAATGCCCCTTCCTTCTGGAGTATGCAGAAGGTGTGGTAAGGGAATACACTGGACAAATGAATTTAGATCAACAAGGGATAAGTAGGGTAATCTTTTCCTTGGGCTTCAGGAAACTCCCAGAGGGGCCTCAGGCAGGCCCCCTCAGTAAATCCAGTTCAAACCTTTCCTGCAGTTGTAGAGGAAACCCCTACTCAAAGCAACTAAATAACCAAATACCTACTGGAATAAATCATGTTGGTCGGGATGATGAAACAGAGAGAATAGGAAATTCAGGAAAAAACATAAAAAATTTTTTTGACAGATCTGTCAGCATTCTCCAATTACCAGACTTTTTTTTTTTAAATAACAAATACAGGAGAATTCCAAGGGCTGGTAGATTCTTTATTGTGTTGAGAATTTAACTGCTCTTGAACCAGCTTTTCTAAACCTTGTAGTTTCTCTTTTGTCAAGGGCCATTGTCCAACCCAGACAGGTTTATTAGTTAGCCATTTTAAAGGTAAGGCAGTTGGTACTTCTGAGAGTTCAACAGCAGTTGTGCTTTGTTTGTGTACAGCCTGAATGGTTGGTAACTATTTTTTATAACATATTATGATATTATTCCTAGAAATATGCATTGATCTATATAGCTTTTTTGAGAGTGTAGGAATTTTAATCTGGGTATTCCACTGTTGTAACAGTTCTCGGCCCCAAAGATTTACTGCTACATTTGCTACATATGGCTTCAACCTTCCTCTCTGTCCTTCTGGCCCTATGCATTCAACCCATCTTGAACTCTGTTTTATCTGAGATAGGGTGCCAATCCCTAAAAGTTGGACATCTACCTCTTGAAGGGCCAATTCGGATGCCATGATTTCGGTGTAAGTATAGTCACATCTGCACCTGTGTCCATCAGGCCCTCCAGAACCAGGCTGTTAATTCAAATTTTAAGCTTTGGTCTTTGTTCATTTATAGAAATCTGCCAAAATATTTGTTTTATTGTATTCTTTGGATATTGTGATTCATCTATCAGAGATGTTTTATCATCCATTGCAGTATTGGTTTTTACATTAGGCATTGGTTTATTCAGTTGTCCTGGAGAAGAATTTCTTCCACAGTGGCTGGAAATGTTTGTATCATGTTTGATTTGGGGGCCTGCAAGAGGCCCCTGAGGCGTTTCCTGCCAGTAAAGGTTTGCCTTGTATATCTATTTTTGATCTGCACTCACTGGTCCAATGTCGGCATTTGCCACATTTTCTACATAATCCAAGAGGTTGGGGTCTCCTGTTTGGGCTATTTGTAGAAGTAGTATTACCTCTAGGAGCACCCCATGTACAGTTTTTACTTATATGACCTGGTGTACCACATTTAAAACATTTGGTACTACAGGGCCTTCTTTCACCTCTGGGATTTATCCAAGCCTCATTATTGTAGTTAAGAGACTCAACACCATTAGTTTACTGAATCCATTCTTCCAAAGGTGCTGATCTGACCTTTAATGGTGTAAGTATTCTTTTGCATTCTGTATTAGCATTGTTGAACACCAAGGACTCAGTTAATACTTTTCTTAACTCTTTATCTGACACAGCTTTTGTTATAGCTGTGTTCAACCTTTGTAAAAAAAAAAAATCAGTGGAGGGTTCGTGCAGTCCATGAAATATCTTTGTGTATACCTCAGTTAGTTTTCCAGGTTCTAGAATTTTCCCCAAGCATTTAGAGCTGCTGTATGACATAGGGATATTGTATACTCATCATAATTGACTTGTACATTCCTGTCAGTGAAACATCCCTCACCAAGTATTTGATCTTGGGAGATCACAAAACTTCTGAGTTTACCTTGTTATTCTAAATATCTTGCTTCTTCTCTCAACCAGCTTTTCCACTGTAACCGCTAGCTATATTCTAGAACAGCTGAAATTAACTGATGCCAGGAATCTGGAATGATTCTATGTGTGGTAGACCACAAATTTCACATCTGTCTTACATATGTGGAGTGTATCCCATATTTAACTATTGCTTCCTTTATATTTTTAACATCCCTTGTTGAAATTGGTTGTAATGTATATGTCATATATGGTCCAGAGTATGTATCATCTGCTGGCTTTTCATGGATGATGACAGGATAAGCCATTGTATGAGAGCCATTTGTAGATGTTGCAACCTGTATGGCCTTGCCCTTCTACTTATTAGGTCCTTTGTCATGTTTCTTCCAGGACTTGCAGGTGAGTACCTAGGATCTGTTCTAGGGAGTGAACCTCCTCTCTTGCAAGGGATTCCAGATTTCTCATAGAATCATGGAAGTTTTTATGTTCTTCAGAAACACATGATTCCATGGACCTTATCTTATCAATTAATGATAATCTTCCTTCCTTATATAGTGTCTGAGTAGCCACAACTTCATTCTGGAGAGTTAGTGTTCTATCCATTAAATATTCATATTTATTATCAATAAAATCAAGTTTGGGTACAAGCCTGTTTTGTAAATCCTGATTAGCAGATTCAAGAGAAAGAATCTTTTTCTGTAAGTATTCATTGCTATCTTTTAAAGCCTGTAAATCCTGATTAGCAGATTCCAGAGAGAGAATCTTTTATGTAAACCTTCATTGCTATCTTTTAAAGCCTGTATCAGTCCCAATAATGACTCATTTTTGTTCTTATTAGTAAACCAGTCTTTGAACACTGTGTGAATTATTACGATGAATGCCAAAATGGTCCAGGCCAGGTATGCTTTAGGAAGGTCATATATTCGCAGGAAAATGTATTTCATCATACAGGCAAAAAGGTTTTTAAATTCTTGTGAGGTAATGTTGTCAGCCATATTACAGGAATTACTCAAAATTTGTTAGTTTTAAGGTGTAAAATTATCAAGTACTTTTACTTGAAATAAGATGCTGGTTTGCCTATCTTACCTTTCCATGGTTTTGGGGGGTGTAGTAGCACTTTTCAGCCAGCAGGAGGCATTGGAATAGCTCCAAAGCAGGTCCTGTTGAATGCCTTGGCTGGTGGGAGAGTGAGCACAGGCAGTAGGCAGTTCTTCTGGTGACTCCCTGGAGCTTCAGGGTAAGGAGAGTTCCAGGCTTCTCTAAACCCCTCTCTGCCTCTACAGACAGGAGATCTGCCAGCAGGCACGGCTCCAAGCCCTCTCTGTGCCTAAGTAGGGTGCTGCCGGGGACAGTGCCATATCTATTTTAACTAGGTGAAACTGTGGAAGCCTCGGACTAGGGAAGGGAGCTGGCACTCAGGGAGGAGGAGGAATGCCTCACTCACAGTGGATTTGCTGGTCTGGGGGCTGAACTTGCCATGAACCTGAGACCAGATTAGCTCCTTTTCAGGAATGGAACCCTATAGGTTTTTCCTGGTTTTACGGAGCTCTGCAGGCGGTACCCTGCAGCTTCAAGTGCACACCAACTGGGGAGGAGGCTGAGGGTGGGAGCCATTCAGACCTTGGGAATTTTCACCACGTTGGGTGCCAGTTATTGGTGAAATTATTAAGGCCACTCCATGTAGTTAAAAGGGAGGTTTATTTTGTGGGGTAACTTACAAGTGAAGGGATAGGTAACAGGGTCTGTGAAAGATGTAGCACAGTTCAGCGGGGTTCTCTGGAGAACACTGTTTGGTCTACCTCCAACGTCCAGGGTCCAGGAATCAAGAGAGCCAGCACACCCTGATCTCAAGTCTTCAGGGTCCTCTCTCAGCCCTGCCTTGTAGGCATGACAGTTACCAAAGCCTCAATGGGTGTTGGAACTTCCAGATCAAAGCTAGAATGGCTACCCACTACATCTCTGAGTCATTTTCATTTACATCTCCCTGATGACTAAGGATGATGAGCAATTCCTTAAAAGTCTTTCAGCCATTTGAAATTCTTTTGTTGAGAATTCTCTGTTTATATCTGTAGCCCATTTTTTAATTGGATTGTTAGATATTTTGATGTCTAGTTTCTTGAGTTCTTTATGTTCTGCAGATCAACCCTCTGTCAGATGTGGAGTTGGTGAAGATCTTTTCCCAATCTGTAGGCTGTCATTTTGTCTTATTGACCATGTCCTTTGCCATACAAAAGCTTCACAGTTTCAAGAAGTACCATTTATTAATTGTTGCTCCCAGTGTCTGTGCTACTGGTTTATATTTAGGAAGTGATCGCTGTGCCAATGTGTTGAAGAATACTTCCTACTTTCTCTTCTATCAGGTTCAGTGTAACAGGATTTATGTTGAGGTCTTTGATCCACTTGGAATTGAGTTTTGTTTGTGCATGGTGACATATATGGATCTATTTGCAATCTTCTACATGTTGACATCCAGTTATGCCAGCACCATTCATTGAAGATGCTTTCCTTTTTTCCATTGTGCAGTTTTGTGTTCTTTGTCAAAAGTCAAGTATTCGTATGTGTGCAGATTAATGTCAGGGTCTTCAATTCAATGCCATTGTTCCACATGTCAGTTTCTATGCCAGTACCAAGCTGTTTTTTACTACTATAGCTCTATAGTAGAGCTTGAAGTCAGAGGTCTTAATGCCTCCAGAAGTTGCTTTATTGTACAATATTCTTTTAGCTATACTGGGTTTTTTTGTTTTTCCATATGAAACTGAGTATTGTTCTTTCCAAGTCTGAAGAATTATGTTGGGATTTTGATGGGGATTGCACTGAATCTGTAGATTGCTTTTGGTACAATTGCCATTTTTGCTATGTTAATCCTACCTATCCATGAGCATGGGACATCTATTCATTTTTCTGATATCTTCTTCAATTTCTTTCTTCAGAGACTTAACGTTCTTATTATAAATCACCTTCACTTGCTTCGAGTTACCCCAAGGTATTTTATATTACTTATGGCTATTGTAAAGGGTGGTGATACTCTGATATCTTTTTTAGCCATTTTATCATTTGTATACAGGAGGACTACTGAGTTTTTGAGTAAATCTTGTATCCTGCAACATTATTGAAAGAGTATATCAGCTGTAGGTATTCCCTGGTAGAAATTTTGGAGTCACTTATATACATTATCATATTGTCTGCAAATAGTGAAAGTTTGACTTCTTCCTTTCCAATTTCTATCCCTTTGATCTCCTTTTGTTGTCTTATTGTTCTAGCTAAAATTTCAAGTACTATATTGAATAAATATGGGTAGAGTAGACAGCCTTGTCTTGTTCCTGATTTTAGTGGAATTGCTTTGAGTTTTTCTCCATTTAATATGATGTTGGCTGTTGGCTTGCTGTAATTTCCTTTATTATGTTTAGGTATGTTCCTTTTATTCCTGATCTCTCTAGGACCTTTATCATGGAGTGTTGGATTTTGTCAAAGGCTTTTTCAGCATCTAATGAAATGATCATGTGATATTTTTTTCTTTCAGTTGGTTTGCATGGTGTATTACAATGACAAATTTTTATATGTTGAACCATTCTTGCATCCCTGGGATGAAGCCTACTTGGTCATGGTGACTAATTTTTTTGAAGTGTTCTTGGAGTCAGTTTGCCAATATATTATTGAGTATTTTTGCATCAATGTTCATGAGGGAGATTGGTTTGTAATTCTTTTTCTTTGTTGCATCTTTGTGTGGTTTGAGTATCAGGTTAACTGTAGCCTCATAGAAGGAGTTTGTTAATGTTCCTTCTGTTTCTATTGTGTTGAACAATTTGAAGAGTTATTGGAATTAGGTTTTCTTTGAAATCTGGCAGAATTCTGCACTGAAACCATCTGGTCCCAACCAAAAAAGTTTGGGAATCTTTTAATGACTGTCCCTATTTCCTTAGGGATTATTGGTCTATTTAAATACTTTATCTGTTCTTGATTTAACTTTGGTATGTGGTACCTATCCAGAAAATTGTCCATTTCTTTAGGATTTTCCAATTTTGTAGAGTATAGGTTTTTTGAAGTATGATGTGATGATTCTCTGGACTTCCTTGTCTGTTGTTATGTCTCCCTTTTGATTTCTGATTTTGTTAATTTGGATGCTCTCTCTCTGCCTTTTGCTTAATTTGGATAAGTGTTTATCTAGCTTATTGATTTTTTCAAAGAAGATTTTTGTTTCATTGATTCTTTGTATTGTTCTCATTGTTTCTATTTCATTGATTTCAGCCCTCAATTTGATTATTTCCTGGCATCTATTCCTCCTGGATGAGAGATTTCAGGTGTGGTGTTAAGTCACTAGTATGAGATTTCTCTATCTTCTTTATGTGGGCATTTAGTGCTTTGAATTTTCCTCTTAGCACTGCTTTCATACTGTCCCATAAGTTTCAGTATGTTGTACATTCCTTTTCATTGATTTCTAGGAAATCTTTAGTTTATTTTTTTCTTGACCCATTAGTTATTCAATTGGGCATTATTCAGTTTCCATGAGATTGTAGACTTTCTGTAATTTTTGTTGTTGTTGAAATCTAACTTTAATCCATGGTGTTCTGATAAAATATAGGAGGTTATTCCATTTTTTTTATATCTGTTGAGATTTGCTTTGTGACCAAGCATGTGGTCAGTGTTAGAGAAGGTTCCATGGGGTGCTGAGAAGAAGGTATATTCATTTGTATTAGGATGGAATGTTCTGTAGATATCTATTAAGTCCATTTGAGTCATAACTTGTATTAGGTCTCTTATTTCTTTGTTAAGTTTCAGTCTGGCAGATCTATCTAGTGGTGAGAGTGAGGTGTTAAAATCTCCCACTACTAATGTGTGGGGTTTGATGTGTGATTTAAGCTTTAGTAATGTTTCTTTTACAAATGTGCGTGCCCTTGTATTTGAGGCATAAATGTTCAGAATTGAGACTTCATTTTGATGGATTTTTCCCTGTGATAAATATGTAATGTCCTTCTCAATCTCTTTCAATTGATTTTAGTTTGAAGTCTATTTTATTAGATATTAAGATAGTTACACCAGCTTAAATCTTAAGTCCATTTGATTGGAAAGTCTCTTCCCAGCCTTTTACTCTGAGGTATTGTCTGTCTTTAAAGGTGAGGTGTGTTTATTGTATGTAGCAGAAGGATGGATTCATTCTTTCAGCCTGTGTCTGTTTATAGGCAAATTGAGACCATTGATATTAATAGATATTAATGACCACTGTTTGTTAATTTCTGTTATTTTTTGTTGGTAGTGTTGTGTGTTTCTTTTCTTTGGTATTTGTCAGTGTGGGATTATCTATTGCTTGTGTTTTCATGGGTGAATCTAACTTCCTTAGGTTAGATTTTTCCCTCTAGTACTTTCTGTCGGGTTTGATTTGTGTATTACTTAAATCTGGTTTTATCATGGAAATTTTTGTTTACTCTGTCTATGGCAATTGAGACTTTTGCTGGATATAATAGTCTGGGTTGGCATCCATGGTCTCTTAGTGTCTACATAATATCTGTCCAGGATCTTCTGGCTTTCAGAATCTCCATTGAGAAGTCAGGTGTTATTCTTATGGGTCTGCCTTTATATATTCCTTGACCTTTTTCTTTTGCATCTCTTAATAACTTTTTTTTTATTCTGTATGTTTAGTGGTTTCATTATTATGTTGCAAGGGCTCTTTTTTTTTTGATCCAGTCTATTTGGTATTCTGTAAGCTTCTTGTACCTTCATAGGCATTTCTTTTTTAGGTTGGGAAAGTTTTCTTCTATGATTTTATTGAATATATTTTCTGTGCCTTTGAGTTGGTATTTTTCTTCTGATATCCCAATTATTCTTAAGTTTGGTCTTTTCTTGGTATCCTAAGTTTTTAGGATATTTTGTTTTATGACTTTTTTGGCTTCTTGTTTTCTTTGACTGATGGATCTATTTTCTTTATTATATCTTCATTGCCAGAGATTCTCACTTCCATCTCTTTTATTCTGTTGTTTAAGCTTGAATCTGTAGTTCCTGTTCATTTTAGTCAGATTTTCCATTTCCAGCATTCCCTCAGTTTTTATCTTTTTTATTGCCTCTATTTCAGTTTTCAAATCTTGGACTATTTCCTTCACCTCTTTAATTGCTTTTTCTTGGCTTCCTTTAAGGGTTTTATTGATTTCTTCCAATTTTTTGTTTGTCTTTTCTCCATTTCTTTAAGGGAAATTTTCATTTCCTCTTTAAAGGCCTCTATCTTCTTCTTAAAGTCATTTTTAAGGTCAATTTCTTCTGTGTCTTCTGTGTTGGAATGTTCAGGTCTTGCTTATGTAGAATCACTAGGTTCTGATGGTGCCATATTGGTCTTTATGTTGTTGACTGTATATCTGAACTGCTGTCTACTCATCTCTTCCTCCACTTCATGCAAGTTTTGTCTATGTCTGAGGGAGCCTCTCTTGGTCCAATTGATATTCTTGGTCTAATGGGAGCTCTTGATCCAATCGGTGCTGATGGATTCTGTGTCTAAGGCAGCAGCACTTGGTACAATGAACACCAGTTGGCTCTGTCTCAGGGAGCAGCTGTGTCCAATTTGTGCATGGTAGAACCTGTTTGGTGAGCGGGTGGGGGAAGAGGCAGCTGCCTGGTCCCTGAGGCTCCAGTGGTTTGGGGAGGGGCACAGAATGTGCCCCCAGAGCCTAGGGGCTAGGGACCTGGTCTGCCCAGTCTGGAGATGGGGATCTTACTTGTTCCCAGTTGGTGCAGGATGGGCTTATGACTTCAGTGGTTGCTGGTGTCACAGGGGGCTGTTTTCTTGGTGAGAGGGTGGGGAAGAGGGAGCTGCCTGGTCCCTGGAACTCTAATGGCTTGGAGAAAGGGCACACAAGATGCCCCCTGGGCCTAGGGGCTAGGGACCTTCTCTGCTCAGTCTGGAGATGGGGTCTTACCTTTTTCCAGTTGGTGAAGGGTGGGCTTATCTAGTTAAGCAGTTTTTAAATGAATGAAACTAGAAAAGCAAAGAAAATAATCCAATTATTGAGATCATATCAAATGATTTGCCAGTTTAAATTATTGTTATATAATTTTAAGAAGTATTACTGTTCACCAAAACATTCCTGGTTCCTTCTAAACTCTTATTATGTCCTTTAATTCTCTGATTCAAA
This sequence comes from Peromyscus leucopus, assembly GCF_004664715.2. Lineage (NCBI taxonomy): Eukaryota > Metazoa > Chordata > Mammalia > Rodentia > Cricetidae > Peromyscus > Peromyscus leucopus. The sequence goes on along the minus strand of NC_051068.1, from coordinate 16,969,124 downwards.
GATAGGCCATTTAAAAACATATCTCAGCTGGGCTTAAAAACATATGCCTATAACCCCAGCACTTGGGAACAGTGGTAGGCCAATTTCATTAAGTTTGAGGACACGTTGGTCTACATAATGAGTTTCAGGATAGCCATGTCTGTCTTAGAAGAGTCCAAAAAGAAAAAGCATATCTAAAATCATGGAAAATTTTCCAATATACTCTGACTGGTATCCTTTGATAACCATCTAGTGGGGACTTTCATCATGTTCAAGTGATGGGAACCCCAAACCGAGGAATAATTTCTCAGAGAAGGAGGACTCTAACTGTCTGAGCCCGCTTATTAGAAACCGGATATGCCTCCATCTAATTTGAAAATGAGTCCACCATCACGAGGAGGTATTTAACTTTCCTGACAGTGGACATATGGGTAAAATCGAGCTGCTAGTCAGTTCCTGGAAGGAAACCTCTAGCCTGGTGGGTGGGAAAAGGCTGACTCCTGTACTTGGTATTGGGATCTGTTTTTTTGGCACATCTCACAAGAGGCAGTAATAGTTCTTAAGAACTATAAGTCCTCAGAGGTGGGCTGCAGGTGAGCTTTTATGAATTGAGACAGAGCAAGATTGTTATCGATGAAAGAGCTGGTGTAGATAAGAGAGAATTTGTCTAGTGTCTGGAGTTCCCTGTGAGGGTGTAGGCTGTACTGTATTGATTCCCTGTGGTGGGTGAGGTGAGACTTGGCCCTAGAGGGCCGCTGTTCTGGCTGCCTGGTCAGCTCAGTTGTTTCCCCTAAAGACAATGGAGCTATCGGTCTGATGAGACTGGCAGTGGACAATTCCTACAGCCTTGGGGAGGTGGGAAGCCTCCAGCATGGTCATTATTTGGCCTGAGTTAGATATGGATCCCCCTTTTGCTGTGAGAAGGCCATGCTCCTTCCAAATAGCAGTGTGGAACAGGAGGATATGAAAAGCATATTTGGAGTCTGTGTAAACATTTAGAAATTGTCCCTGTAGCAACTGGAAGGCACGGGTGAGAGCTATCAGCTCAGCCTGTTGGTTAGTGGTGTGTGGGAGTAATGCCTGTGCCTCTATTATCTCAGTATCTGACACCATGGCATAACCCTCTTTACAGGTCCCTTCATATAAAAAGGAGCTGCCATCTGTGCACCAGGTATAAGTAGCCTGAGGCAATATGTCCTCCTGTATGTGTGAAGGGTGAGGTAACAGCTCCTCTAAGGTTTCAGTGCAGGAATGAGAAGGAGAATAGTCAGCATTAGGTTGAGGGAGGAGGCTTGAAATATTAAGAGGTGGACAAGTCCAGAAAGTAATTGTGGCATCCTCTAGTGGTGCCACCTCGAAAGAAAGAATTTGGGAAGGAGGTAACGTTTTTAAGCCTTTATAAGTTAAAAGATGGGACAGATTATGGTGAGAGAAAACAGTAATGGATGACCCAAAGCTTAGCTTCTTTGATTCCCAAATAAGGAGCTCTGCAGCTGCTAAGGCACGGATGCAAGGTGCCCAGCCCTGACTGGTAAGGTCTAGCTTCTTTGACAGATAGGCTACAGGTGCAAAGGAGGGTCCCAGCTGATGCCCTAGAGTTCCCAGGGCAAATCCCTCTTTCTCTGTTACATAGAGGGAGAAGGGATGGGTTAAATCTGGGAGATGGAGTGCTGGAGCCTGAAGAAGAGCCTGCTGAAGCTTTTGGAAAGGTTTAGTGATAGGATGAAGGAGGGACTCATGTGGTGAGCCCTGAGCTGCCTCGTATAAGGGGCGAGCAAGGAGAGAAAAAGATGGAACCCAAGACCATAGAAGGCCAGCTATTCCTTATGAAAGACAGAATCTCCTGTTTAGTAGAAGGGACTGTGAGGGACTAGATTAGATGCTTTCTGTCTACAGTAATAGCCTTGTGAGTTGGAGTAATGGATAGACCTAAATAGCTGATCTGGGGAGTTGACAGCTGAACTTAAGAAGGAGATACACTGTAAACCCAGCTGGATAAGAAATTTAGGAGAGCACAGGTGTTAGTTTGTCTAACCTGTAAGGATGGGCAACAGAGTAAAATGTCATCTACATACTGTATTAGTTTAGAGCCAGGGAGAGACAGAGAAAGCAGGTCAGAGGCCAGAGCCTGACCAAATAGGTGTGGACTGTCTCTGAATCCCTGTGGCAGAACAGTCCAGGTCAGCTGTGTGGACTGGTGAGTGTCAGGGTCAGTCCAGGTGAAGGCAAAGATATTTTGAGACTGAGGACTGAGAGGAATAGAAAAGAAGGCTTCTTTGAGATCTGGAACTGAGAAGTGAGAGGTTCTTGAAGGGATAGTGGATAGGAGAGTATGAGGGTTAGGCACTACAGGATGGAGAGGGACCACTGCAGAGTTAATGAGCCCGAGGTCTTGAACTGGGCGGTAGGTTCCATTAGACTTTTTAACTGCAAGTGTGGGGGTGTTAAAAGGTGAAGAGTTTAGGTGGAGCAGCTTTTTCCTACAAAGGTCAGAAATGATAGGCTTAAGTCCTCTTAGGCTCTGGAGTGAGAGAGGATACTGAGCTTGGGTGATATACCTGGCAGAATCTTGTAGCTGGATAATAACAAGCTGATGGTGTCTAGCAATAGAAGGGTTTTGGGTATCCCAGACTTTTGGGTCTACCTGAGAGGCTAGCAGGGGAAAAGAATTGTTAGAGTCAGAAGAGTGAATGGCTAGGAGGAGGAGTAGAGGAGCTGCTGGCACATCTGGGATGAGGTGAATGTATGGAGTGAAAGAAATGGACGCTCCTACCTTACCTAGAAGATCCCTCCCCATTAAAGGTACAGGGCATCTTGGCACCACTAAGAATGTGTGTGTGAGAGAGGGATGCCTCTGAAAATGCAATTAAGTGGTGGTGTCTGATGAGATATGTAAGGCTGTCCCTCAACTCTGACAATAGGGAGATGAGCATTAGAGGTGGGCCCCCAAAACTCTCTCAGGACAGAGTAGGTAGCTCCCGTGTCCAAAAGGAATGAGATGGGGCACCCATTTGCTTTTGTTATTACCATTGGTTCCCTGTGTGAGATGGGAGTGGCTGGGGCAGAAACAAGGCGGCGTCAGTCCTCGCTGTAGGCCAAGCCTAGAAAGTCAACTGGAGGATGGTCTTCGTCTAGTGTTCCTATGTCTCTTGGGACATTAGAACAGTCAGCTGACCAGTGACCATTTTGGCAACACTTTGGACAAAGCTTTGTTGGTGCCCTTCGTGGACTGGTAGTGCAAGCTGAATTAAATTCATCATCATTAATTGTGGAAGCTACTTTTGCTGCCAGGGTCTCCACTGCACCAGCTGTAGTAAGTAACTATGAAATAGCAATCCCAGAAACAGTAGCAATGGTAGCTGCTATCACTGTAGTAGCAACAACAGCCACAGTGAAGTCAAATTCTCTTCTGAATTGTGGGAGTACCATCTGTGTATTACTGCCATGGTCCACTGGCATGGACACAACTTCAGGAACATGAACCACCAAGGCTCATTTTTCTTGATTCCAGCACGACTTAAGCTGGCAGCTCTGAAAAAGAACAACTAAGAACCACAAAGAAAAACAGAGATGCACACAAGGAGCAGAACTAATGGTTTTATAATGGCTACATTTTAGGCTCACAAATTTTAAGGTATCTTCAAAAGGGAGCTATATGAATTTCAGGAGGCCATAAATGTTGCACAGAGCCATTCCTGAAAAGGTAGGTACTACACCAACTTGAAGAGGATTGCAAAAATGAAAAGGCTTATCTGGCATGCTATTATTAACAAATGGAGGTCAGTGACCATACTACCAAATGTCAGGGTAACCCTTTAATCTCCAAGGTTCCTGGGTGAAATGTTCTCAAACATTCTTGAAAAAGCAGTTACTATACATTACCTTCTGAAGAATCCAACCTCATGGCTACAGTTCCTAGGCTTATGTTAATGCTTGCCAAGGCTGGCCGTGTTGGGCTCTCAATCCCCACTGGTATCAGAAGGGGAGAATTTTTCACAAAGGCCCAATAGGTCTCTGCCATGTTGGAATTCAGCAGCAGCCACAGGGTGCACACAGCACTCAGGAACCCAAAGAAGAACCTAATTGTCCTGCAGAAAGACACAAACAGAACCCTGGGCCCACACCAACACCAGATCGGGTCTCCTCCAAGTGCCAGTAGAAAGATCCTTTTATTGCACCAGAGGATGATTTGCAATAGGAGCCTGCCAGTGCTTATCTGAAGTGGATATTCCAGCAGAATCCACTGATAAAAAAATTTAAAATATATAAAACAAGGGAAAGAATAGAAGGTGGAGAGGAAAGATGTGCCCCTAGCTCCTCACTTTTTACTTTAGCAAAATATGTGTCTCACTCTTGACTGTGCCCAGTCCTCTCTTCAGGGAGAAATAATGTTTTTTATATTTTCCTTAGGTCTTAGTTTGTTGCATATAACTTGGTTAGGCTGTTTATGTAATGCAAAGTTTTTCATTCTTCTTCAATTGTCACAGTTTTCCTGGGCATATTATTTTAGGTTTGCTGTTGTAGTCTTTAAGACTTAGAATGCATTACTCTAGGCTCTTCTGAATTTCAGTTTCCACTGAGAAATCAGCTGTTATTCTGATTCATTTTCCTTCATATGTGACTTGCATGTTTTCTCTTACATCTTAAAATATTCTTTCTTTGGTTATATACTTAATGTTTTAGCATGCCCTGAGGATTTTCTTTTCTGGTCTTGTCTATTTGGTGTTCTGTGTTTTTTTTTTTTTTCATGAATATGTCTTTCCTTAATGTAAAGAGTTTTCTTCTATGATCATGTTGAAGATCTTATCTATGCCATTAACTTGGTATGAATCTCCATCTTTGCCAATAATCAAAGTCTTGTTTTTAGGTGGTATTCCATATGTCTTTCTCTCTCTCTCTCTCTCTCTCTCTCTCTCTCTCTCTCTCTCTCTCTCTCTCTCTCTGTATGTCTGACTGTCTCTATGTGTTATAAGTGTTCATGTGCCTTTGAGTTCCTTCCTTAACTTCTCTTCTTGCTGGACTGCAACTCTAAAGTAAAATAAAGCTTTTATTCTCCCAGTTGTTTTTGATGGTGGTGATGTATCAAAACAGTAGAAACCTAGTAAGACAAACATGAAGCTACAGAGATTATTCCATGATTTGAATTTTTTCATGATGTTTAGTACTCAAATGCATGAGAATTATAGAAGAAAATAGAATTTCTAAGTGTCATCAGAAAGCTATAAAGACTTGAAACTTACTCTCTTAAGATTATGTATGAAAGATACTGATAGGTACTTTAAAATTCTGATAAGAATTTCAAAACTTTAACAGTGAGATACATAGATGAAATTCTCATAAAATAATTCTTAGGAAACCCTGAATCCTTTCCTCTGGGATTTGATGTTACAAGAACATATGAAATAACAAATTCTATCCAATCACCACAATTGTTTTATGTAGAAGGCCAAAGTGAATTGAGTCAATAATGGGGAAACAAAATGAGTTTTCTAAACAACAATTTAAAAGTATTATATTATTTTTCTTGAATGTTGCAATATGTGTTTTTATCAGACTTTATAAATTTGGAATTTTTAGTGGATTCTATTGTTATTTCTTAAGAATAAAAATCTTTTATTCATCATTTGGGATTATTGTATTTAAGTGATTTACTACTTCAGATTCTGTAAGAGTAAATATGACATTTAGATGAATTAGTGAGAATAATTTGCTTCACTCTTTAACATTTTATATATGCGCTTATAACAAATATTTCTTGATCTGAGCTTTTGTTGATTTAAATATGTTTATGTCTACTGGATCCTCTGTTTCTGTTTCTGTAAAGTACAAAAGGCCCAAAATTCTTTAGCATTTTGAGGATTTTATTTCTATACTATAAGAGTGTACAGCACATCAACTTTTCCCTGCTTTTTTGTTGTGTTTTGTTTTATTTTTCGAGACAGGGTTTCTCTGTGAAGCTTTGAGCCTTTCCTGTAACTCACTTGGTAGCCCAGGCTGGCCTCAAACTCACAGAGATCTGCCTGGCTCTGCCTCCCAAGTGCTGGGATTAAAGGCATGTGCCATTACCACCTGGCCTTCCCTGCTTTTTTTATTAAAATTTTTTTCATTCATTTTATACACCAAACAAATATCCCCCTATTCCCTCCTTCCACTCCTCAGGCTCCTCCTCCCAACCCACTCCCCACTCCCACCCACAAGAAGGCAAGGCCTCCAATGAGGAGGCATATCAAGTAGAGGCAAGCCCAGCCTCTTCCACCAGCCTTAAGGCTACAGAGGTGTCCCATCATAGGTAGTGGGCTCATGCACCAGATGGATTCTGATCCTACTGCCAGGGGGCCTTCTAAGCAGATCAAGCTACATAATTGTCTCTCCATGCAGAAGACCTAGTCCAGTCCCATGTAGGCTCCATAGCCATTGATACATTTCATGAGTTCCCTTAGTTTTGTTTGGTTGTCCCTGCATGTTTCCCCATCATGATCCTGATGCAATTGCTTATAGAATCCCTCTTCTCTCTCTTTGACTGGACTCCTAGAGCTTTACCTGGTGATTGACTGTGGATCTCTGCAACATAAACATATGTAATTCATACAATATACCAAGTAGAATTCAAATACTATAAAATAGAAAAACAGAGTAGATATTTTTGAAGTAGATTTTTCTCAATTGTGAATAGATGGAAGGGGTCATCAACTCAGATGCTTCTCTTAGTTTATGCTTGATGTTTTGATTCCTTTATTTATTTGTTTGTTTGTTTTGCTTTTTTTGAGACAGAGCTTCTCTGTGTAGCCCCAGTTGTCCTGGAACTCACTCTGTAGACGAGGAGGGCCTTGAATTCAGAGATGCACATGCCTCTGCTTCCTGACTACTGGGATTAAAGACATGTGCCACAATTGCCCAACTTGGTGTTTTAACTGATTTCTGTACAGACAGCATTTAAACCAAATTCTAACAAATCCTGCCAGCATTTTGAAAAAGAGTTCTCAGAAGAATACTATAACAATAAATGAAGAAGGAAGTAAAATGTGGTTATACGGATTTTACGCTCTAAATTAATGAAAAAACTATAGACAGATAGCTAAATGTGTTGATCCAGATGAGGCCTCAGACACCATGTTGCACTGGCCCTTATGCAGAATACCGTGGCATTTAATGGTCTTGGGTCAAAAGATTGTTCCATACTCACTGTCAAATGAAAAATATCTTAGTGCAAATATCCACTTAGACACTAGACTTATCTCAGTCTCTATTGAAATAGATTCTCTGAAAAGAATTAAGCAAATAACATCAAGTAAAAGTGTCAGAAATATAAAGATGAAAGCACTAAAGATATATAACTTCAAGTTCTGAATCTAATCTCTGTTCTAGACAATACATTATGAACTGGTAGTTAGCTGTAAATCTCTGAGCTTGTATGATCTAACTACTGATTTCAAAGAACTTTTCTTTACTCAACTTACTAAGAAATTCATTGTGTAAGATATATTATTGAAAACATTTAGTAAGGCTTTTTTATATTTTATCAGTATGTGAGATGAAGCAAGTAGAGTGACAGGATAATTCTGACAGTAACAACACAGTAAATAGTGCACAGAACTTACTTCTGTAGAATGTTGGATGTTTTGATCAAGCAATTTTTTCTCAAATATCCTATTTCTTTTTGTTATTTCAAAGAACTCTGCCATTTTGTGTAGTCCCATGGACCAGTAGGGAGTAAAAAGGTAGGACATGAACTTGAGTATAGTGAGCACCACCCACAGGTTTCAACTGGACATATAGAACATGCATATACATAGATTCCATTTACAGTTTTGAATGAAAAAGTTTCCAGATCTAGTCAAAAGTGGTATGTCCAGATCCTTCTATCATTTGATTAGCAACTATGAGTACTTATTGATGTTTTATTAATGGCATGTACTTTGAATCAATCTTTCATCTTCTACTCTGTCTTATTCTACCTGGTCACCTCTCTTTTCTTGCATTTACTTCTTTAATAAACTCAGCTCATTGGTCAAAGTACTAGATAGAATCCTAACTCTTGAAACCAACACTAAGTCAGATACTCAAGGCTCTAGATAAGTGTGTTTCCCTTGGAATAGACTTAGAAATGAGAAAATGAGTAAGGGAAAATGGGCAAAATTTCAAGTCAGGAGAAATAGAAAACAATGATATAAGGGGAAAAGAGGAATCATGGAAAAAGAGCTTAAATGATGTGGGAGTGAGAGGCAGCATAGAAAAGTCTACTAGGAGGATAACTAATATTAATTATTTAAAAGCCATTTGAAAGCCAACTCCTGTAGAAGCTGCCTAAATATATACATATACATATTTTAAAAGAGTATAAATGGAATTATCCACTAACAGGTGATGATACTCACACTAGACTCGATAGTCTAACAAATACAAGTATAGTGCTAGAAGTGGGATAATCTGTGAGCTGTTGACCAGTGGATCTCATAGATTCCTAACAGGATATTGACATTGATCTTGGTTACCCTCCAGAACTTGACAGTCAGCCCCCTTTCTTGGAGATTACATATGCTTGACTTACAGAAATGGAGAAGTCAATCTGGTAAAGACCTGAAAGTTTCCTTCCAATTGTGCTATGTACACTACTGGAGAATAAAAGTAATCATCAGCCTTACCTCACTGTAACCCTGTGAGCTACAGAAATAAATGTCCTGCCAAGATTTGCCCAGTGGTACAACAGCGGCACAAAATCCATGTGGTTACCAACTACATTCTGAATGTATTAAGGTCCAATCCCCAAGATGGACAACTTGTCTGGCACCATTATCAGGGCCAATAGCCTCTAGCTAGATAGGTTGAGGTCTTAAGCAAAAAACTATCACTATTTTTAGTAGTATGTAGTAGTATGTATGTGTGTGTGGTAGTAAACCAACTCCTAATGACTTATGTAATAGATTAGTGCAATCTCAGTCCCCATTAGAGTTGCTTCTTTGGTAGTAGTGATTTAACTCACAAATCCATAGCTGGTCATCATGAGGAAAATAAAAGGCTGTGGAGTGCAGAGTCCTAAATGTTATGTCAATAAATCATAGTCCTTTCTCCTATGGCTCTAAGATAATTGCAGAGAAGAGAGCAGAAAGGCTATAAGAGACAAAGGAAGTAGCTGAATACAATAAAAAATGTTTTTACAGACAAAACAGCAGTTGCAAATATAAACAAATATAAACCATCAACAGTTGTGACATGCACAATACATGTGTAAGCTCAAAATTCTACAAATAATCCCAGCATGGGGAGTGGAGTTGGGCAGAAAGTCTCACCCACATATGAGGGGCTATGGACACTTCTTATCTGCTCAATAGTGAAATTCAGTGTGCTTTAAGGTTGTGCTCTCTAAGTGGTGGACCATGCTCCATTGGATGGCCACACACCCAAGAGTATAGAGACAATATAAAATTGGAGGTTTAAAATTGTTTTAGGGAAAAATAAAGAGGACATAAAGTAGATGAGTTTGGGAAAAGACATGAATGTGGGAGAAGTTGAGGAGTTGGCATTAAATATTACAAATATACAATATATGAAAGTGCCTAAAAATTAATAACATCTCTCTGATCTTATGTTTCATCGGTTTTATTATGAATGAGACTATCTAGCCATGAGTGAAATTAGGGACCCCACAGCTCCAGGCATGATCAAAGACATGTTCATAAAATGTTAACCTTTACTGAGGTGACATTTGGCATTATAATCAAAAGTGCCTCCTTAGCTATACTCCATTTGAATGAACAACCACTAACATATATAAGGTCCTGAAGCCATGCAGTCCCATTACTGAAATTATGAAGGAGAGAAAGGAGAAAGCACACACATCCTTACATGCAGGAGGATGTTCCTACAAGTCAATAGGTATAAATCTTAGATAACTAAACATGGAGATAAACATTTCAAGTTTTCTGTGCAACCTGGTATCTCTATCCTCAAGCTCATTTTATGATTTCAAATACCATCCAGATAGGTTCTACTCCTTAAGTATAATGGAAATACTGTAAGAGGAAGCTTCTGCCCTATCTAGTTTTAGTGTCAACTTGACATAAGCAAGGGACATTTGAATAGAGAGACCTTCAGTTGATAAAATGACACCACCAGATTAGCCTGTGGGAAATACTGTGGTCTCTTTTCTTATGATCTTTCTTACAACTGATGTCCAACATCTCAGCTCACTATGGGTGGTGGCATCCTGGAATGGTGGTCCTGGGTGCTGTAAGAAGTAGGCTGAGCAAGTCATGCAAGAACAAGCCAATAAGCAGCACTTTGCCATGGGTGCAGCTGCCAACTTCTTTATCTGTTTGAGTGCTCGCTGTGTTAGGTTGGAGGTTTCCAGACAAAACAGATCCTAGTCCTTCCTTTCCAGCCAGATGCCTGCACTTACAGTCCTCAAAGTGACAAAGAGATTCCCATCAGAAGCACACACTCACAAAAACTGTTGTTTCTTACTCTTTACTCTTTTATGAGGGCCCACCACCCAGATCCCAAATAAATCACACACAGAGGCTTATTCATAATTATAAATACCAAGCCTTATCCTGGCTTGTTTCTTGCCAATTTTCCTTAACCTAAATTATCCTGCTACCTTTTGCCTCTGGCCTTTTCCTATTCTGTTCCTGTTTATCTTACTTTGTTTCTTATTCTATGGCTGATTGTGTAGTTGGGTGGCTGGCTCCTGGATTCCTCCTCCTTCTCTGGCTACTTCTTTTTTTCCCTCAGATTTCTCCTTTTGTATATACTCCCTGCCTGTCAGCCTGCCTATCCATCTTCTGTCTTGCTATTGCCTGTTGAGCTCTTTATTAGACTATCAGGTGTTTTACAAAGGCACAGTAATACAGCTTTACAGAGTTAAACAAATGCAACATAATCAAAAGTAAAACACCTTAAAAATATTCTATTACATTTCCCCTTTTTGTCTAATTAAAAATGAAAGGGTTTAACTTTTTATTTTTATTTATTTATTTGTTTTTTTTTTTTTTTTTTTTTTTTTTGAGACAGGGTTTCTCTGTGTAGCTTTGCGCCTTTCCTAGAACTCACTTTGTAGACCAGGCTGGCCTCAAACTCACAGAGATCCACCTGCCTCTGCCTCTCAAGTGAGTCCTGGGATTAAAGGCATGTGCTACCATCATCGCCTAGCTTTAGCTTTTACATAGTAAAACTACACATAACAAAAACAGTTATCAAGTAAGAATTAATTTACAATATTCAGTTCATTTACATTTAACAAATTCAAAGAAAGCACTGTACCATCTTTGTGACTACAAAATTTTATACATAATTTACTTCCTATCATAACAAAGAAAAATGACAACTATAACTAAGTCTTCAACACCATCAAAGACCCTAGAAGGATAATATTATTTGAGTAAACAAAAAGTGAATTGCAAACAACTTCCAAACACTCCAGAAATGACAGAGATATATGACTGGATAGTCACCCAAAGTTCCTCTGCAATGTTAAGGAATCCTTCTACTGTATACAGGCCTAGAATATCTGACAAACTCTTCTGTGAAGCAGGAACCCTGAAGGACTGTCCTGACTTGTTTTATCAAAGTTCAACAGTCTCTTTCCTGTGTGTCCTGTATAATATCTGGCAGTTTCTTCTGTAAAGCAGGAACCCTGAAGGACCATCCTGCCTTGTGTTTGCAAAGTTCAATGGTCACTTTCCTGTGGGGGTCGTGTATATCCAGTCTGCACAGCACACTGTCAGTAGTCAAAGGCAAGAACAGTTTCTTTGCCCAGTGGCAAACCTTACCACAGTGAAAGCAAACTCCATAAGGAGTTTCTTCAATGCCCATCATCTCTGAAGTAAATTGGTTCTGACAGGAACAGATGTGTCTCATTGTCATGAAAACCCATAAGTTAACAAAACATTTTAAATGCCATATTTGTTAGGCCTAAAAGTTTGAAGGTCATATATCTTTCTAAAATATACCTATTTAACCTGAAACACATATCTAATGTGACTACAAGTTTAATTATTATGCATTGACTACTAACCTCATTTCTTATTTATACCTTGCATTTTTAAATGAACTGCACAAGCACAATACCCCAAACAACAGTAGAAATATACATACAATATGTTGTAACAAAAATAACCTTAAATTTTTATCAAAATACAAAAGATCCCCAAACAAGAACAAAAACATATATACAGTATAACAAAATTAACTTCATAATTATAACAATATATCAAAGTCCATGCCTTTGTAAAATATCTGAGTTTAATAGTTGTCTTTTCATCCTAATTCCTATATCCCCTAAATTATAACAAATATCCATAACCCACCAAATAACCGAAATCATCAACACCCCCTAACACTTGGGAATGTGGGTGTAGTTTTCTCCATACTTCTTCCTGATGTCTGTGGACAAAGTAGCTTTAGTGTCCCAGAGAGAAAATTTGAGATAATTGCCATGTTCTGTGAAGATCAGCAGTAATTGTTCCTGATATATATCACCTGTCAAGTTTCAGGAGTTCTCATGTGATCAAACCTGATCCATGTTAACACTGAAGGAATTTATAGTCTCTCATCTCCTGTGGAAACAAAACGTCAAAGCATTTTTTTTTGATTTCCGTTTGACAAATACATTTTCTTACTTCTTTTTTAAAAGTTAAGGCATTCCTAAAGTATCCTGATTTTACACTACAGTTTACAAGCCCATGTTTTTTTTTACCAGCTATTATTTGCTTATCAGTATTCAAACAATTCAAAATCAACAATAGGATCCAGACTCCCTATATATTTCCCATCTCTATGTGGCTTATTCTTTTTTACTTTACTTTAGTTCTCTCTCCAGGTCCCCAATTGTTTGAGTTCTTGCTCTGATTTTCTCAGCAGTAAACTCTTAGAGGAAAATTAAAGAAACTTGTTCTTCTCCAAGTAGATTTTGGTCATGGTATTTTTATCACAGCCATATAGTACCTAACTGAAACAGAGCCACCATGATCGACAGATTATAAGGAAACATCAAGTTAGACATGGTGCACAAATCTGTTCTGAGTCTTGATGTCAAGATAACATTTTATAAAGTTAATACACATATTAAAATAAAATAAATGTAGTTCCAGTTTTTGTCTGCTCTCTCCCTGTATATATCTTGGGTATTACTTTTATTTTTAGACTGACCAGATATTGTTGCACGCAGAGATCTTATGGTATGTAGCAACCCACAGCCAGACAGAGAATAAGTGTTTGCAGGGTCTACAACTCCAATTGGTACATCTCCAATGCAATTTCTATATCTAAAGTTAGGTACCTTCCTGAGAGAGTAGTAACAAAGCTTGTAAGAGCCAGAGAACCAGGACATTTCTAGGAGGTCCTGTCTTCAGTATATGAGAGGAAGGCTGCACCTGAAATTTCAACAATATAATTGCCCCAATGAGACTTAAAAATGACAGCACCAATTGAACTGCCACTATAGATGGGTAAATCTCACAAAACTCCACACTTAGATGAAGAGCTAAAGACAGTCAATGGCTACTCAGGGGGAGAATCAGTCTCCCCCAGGGATAAGATAATTAATGGTTTGTTTTATCTTGTCCCAATTGTTCATCTCTAAACACAAACTTATATGAGCAATATTAAATGTACTCTTTCTCCCTGCCCTTCAAACACACACACACACACACACACACACACACACACACACACACACACACACAATCAACCAAACACAAAAACAAGATTTAGTTTAAGAGGTCATGAAATTGAAGAGGGGTGAGGAGGATGTAGGAAGAGATGAAGAGACCAGATGGAGGGATGGACATTATGTAAATACAATGTTCATGCATGAAATTCTCAAATGGATGTAAATTCAAAAAGATTTTATCATATACTTGGATGAGGGTCAAGATTCACTAAGTAGTGTATGTATTGTTAAAATGTATGAAAGAACATTTCATATGATGTTTACTATTAAGGGTATTTAAGCTTAAGTAAAACAATGAAAATTTTAACAATTCTGGGTTACAGTTGTTTGTTTGTTTTGTTTTTTTTTTTTTATCTCAATCTGTGCCTCCTTAGGTTTCTTAGATGCTTACCCAGGAGTGGGAATCACACTTCTTTCTGGCTAGAAGAGAACCACAGTTGATAATCTTCCTCAGCATTCTGGTAAGCAGAACCAAAAGTCATTCTGTACCTTTCCCAGTACACACAATATTTTCTTTCCTCTTCTGCATCTCTAATACTGGAAAGTATTGAGGCAGGCAAGAATTCTGTTCTATGTAAGAGGAGGCTGACATTGAAAATTAACAGTGGTGAATTCAGTGGTCCCCGCTCTCCCCAAGAATCTGCAGAAATCAGGTTCCTGCCTTTTCATTTCTGATAGAACAGATTTGTCAATGCAAACTCTTTTCTTTCTGCTCCATTTTTTGTGACACTGGGAATAAGAAACCACTCCATATCCTGTCTCCAACAAGATGCTGTCCTTGTCACCCACATCCCTACAGGCTTTGGAGTATATTAAGGTTTGCTATAACATGTTCCTGTCCATATAACCTATTACCCTGGTGCCACATGTCCACAATGTCTATGATTGAGCAAACCTAAATTTAGGAGCCTGGGAACCTCATCAACCTGAATATAGGAGTCAAAAAGCTAGAGAGACCTGGAGGAGACTAGAATATAAAATCAGCATTTGACCATCATTCTAAGAATTTACATCCTACAGAGAGAAAAGACAAGTATCTAACCTTCATAATAACCCAGAAGACAAAAACAAGAATAAAAACACATTCATAGCCTACAATCCTGGGATCTGTTTAAAACAACCAAATGTAAATTATGTATCATCCATTGAGTTATGTTAGAGCCCCACATGAGATACCAAAAAATGCATTAAGTAGAGTTATGGCTTAGTAATCATTTTTGATTCCTGATAGAAAATAATTAACTTTCCTTGAAGAGTGAGGTTCCATTTATGATATTATGATAATAAGTGAGTGTGCTCTTACACATATATGTATACACACTCTAAAATTAAAATGAGTTAATGAATGGTCCATACTCAAGGTCATTTTCCAAACATATTTCCCTCTTTACCAGTTATTTCAGGTATCATCTATTAGCTTCTTGGGACAAGTATTCAGAGGATACAGCTCAAGTGATATATTTTAAATTTGTATATTAAACCTGTTATTCTGTAATTATTAATTTGAAACCTTGTCCTTAAGAAATAAATCAGTATCAAAAATGTCTACATGACAAAGAAGATATAGAAAAGGCAGCATTGGAGATATCTAATGATTTTATTGGCAATGTTACATCATGTTAATTGGGTATATACATATATTTACAAACAATTCATACAATTTGTGTATCCATGCATTTTCATGTCACATATACAGAGCTTATTGTGCTCTAGTGGTACAAATGCACTTCACATGTGCTCACTTACATGGAATTTCATTGGAAAATACAAGAGCAGTGGCCATATATAGACAAATGTAATCTGTCAGATGACTTCTGAAAGTGGAAGGAGATAGAAATTTTTCATACATAGGGTAATGAAGTATTTCTCTATGATGTTTATTCATTTATTTAAATATTAATGGATCACAAAAAAGACATTGAATAAATAAAAAGAGTTTTCAAGTCTCTTGCAGGTATTTCAGCAATGGTCCTAACTTCTTGATGATGTCATTCACTGTGTCCAATTGTGCTGCTGTTACAGTGAGCAACTATAGAAAACACAGAGAAAAATGTTGCTAATTAATAATGTTCATGAAATACCTGATTTGATAGCTATTTATCCCAACATATTACACATAACCAAAGATCTAATCAAGTACTGGCAAAGAAAAACACATATAAGGCTGAAATCATGAGTATGATTTTCCTTTCCTTTGCATAACCTGAGGGAAATAATATGGATTTTAGTCTAATATGTATCTCTTTAAGGATTTGGATCAGTCAAAATATAATAGGATGGGCACAGATGAACTGGATTATAGAGGATGATAAAACAAAAGTTTTTTTCCTCCAAGCCATATGACACTAAATAGAATCCCAGAATATTCATGATAGAATGAGAGAAGCAATTATGGCTATATTCTGAATTATACATGACACCATACCACACACACACACACACACACACACACACACACACACACACACACTGACATGCATAGACATAAAGATTGAAAAATGAGATTATATTTTCAAAAGAGACACAGGCTCTGATTTTCAGCTATGTGTATGCTTTCACATTGGGAGGGAGGTAATCTCAAGAGATGGGGAAACATTTTCTTGTTTTAACACAATGTGTTTATAAATTGGTTTATTTCATTACACACCATGTATTCAATTCTCACAAACTCATATGAACTGCTACAGAATTTAAAACAACACTGCAGTGAGGATTTCTCTGTACTTGACTTCATGGTTAATTTGGTTGCTAATGGAATCTATTGATGAATGAAGATTTTGGTCATTAAAGTTCCATCCCTTAAACATAACAATGACTAAGGTCTCTATAGTAGGAGATATCTACTGCATGTTACATTTAGAAACTGTCCACAGAAAAAGGAAGATATTTCCAGAACATTACTATTGTACACAGCAGTCAGTCAACAAGAAAGTTAACTATGTTTACAGATTTTTTATAGCCGATGCATCTGTGTTTGCAGATGTGTCCTCTGGAAAATAGCACTTAGAGAAGAAAAACAGCAGAAATGAACCTTTCTAAAAACAGTAAACAGTACTTAAGGGAAATCCTTTCAGAATCAAGTAATCTTACATTAATTTTGTGACATTGAACATGCTGCACACCACAGGCTAAAAGATAAAACTACTAGGCCAAAGAATGGATGACTTTTATTGGAGTTGTTGGACAGTGGGATCCCATAGTCCCCCAGAACACTTGGCTATTGTCATTGCTCTTGATTATAGAGTTTGCTTTCATTGTGGCAAGTTTAGCCCCTGGGCAAAGAAACTATTCTTGCCTTTGACTGCTGACAAGATGCTGTGCAGACTGGACATGGAGGACACATAGGAAAAAAGAGTGTTGAACTTTGCCAAGACAAGGCAGGACAGTCCTTCAAAATTTCTTCTTCACAGAAGAGTCTGTCAGCTATTCTGCAGGACACAAAAGAAAATGACAGACAACCTTTGCCAACATAGGTGACACAGTCCTTAAAATTTCCTGCTTCACCAAAAAGTCTGACTGATATCCTAGGCCTATAGGGTTAAGATGGATGCCCCAAAATTACAAAAGAACTTTCTGTGACTGCCCAGGCAGCCAGATGTCTCTGCAATTTCTAGAGTTTTAGAAGTTGCTTGAAATGTACTTCCTGTTTACTCAGGTAATATTATATCCTTCTGAGGTCTGATGAAGTTGAAGACTAGATAGTTATAATTATAGTTTTCTTTAGCTATAATACAAAACTTTAGACTCACCAAGATAAGATAGATAATTAAGTATTTTCTCTAATTTTGTCAAATGAAATGAATTGGATATTGTTATGGTAATTCTTGTTTGATAACTGTCTTGTTATTGTAATTTTACTACGTTAAATTTAAAATCTTATTTTTTGATTAGATAAAAAAGGGAAAATGCTGTGGAATAATGAATGCTCTTGTACACTGTAAAGATTTGTCAGTTGAATTGGTTTAATAAAACACTGATTGGCCAGTAGCCAGGCAGGAAGTATAGGCAGGGCAACCACACTAGGAGAATTCTGGAAGAGACACAGTTGCCAGCCAGATGCAGAGAAAGCAAGATAAGAATGTTGAACTGAGAAAAGGTGGCTAAAAAATAGACAAGAATTATGGGTTAATTTAAATGGAATAGCTAGTTAGTGATAAGTCTCAGCTATTGGCTGAGCATTAATAAATAATATTAAGCCTCTGAGTCAATTTTTTGGAAAGTGGCTGCTGGGTATTTTGGGATTGTGGTGGGATAGAAACTTCTGCCTACAGAGATGGTAATATGTTTCTGTGGTATTGAATCTCTGTGAGACACTGTTTGAATTTTTAAAAGTATTACTAATTGAAAGTCCTGAGCCAGATATCAGGGTGAAAGCTGAAAGACCAGAGAAATAGAATAACCAGACACTAGTTCTTACTTCTATGAAATATTCAGCCTAAAGAGTGTGAGTTCCTAGACGCAGGTAGGCCTGCGATGGCGGCCCACAGAGGTAGATGGCCCGGCGTCGGCAGCCGACAGGGACATTCAGGCCCGGCGGCAGCCCACAGAGGTAGAAAAGCACGGCGGCAGAGACAAGCAGATGCAGGTAGGCCTGCGGCGGCGGCCCGCGGAGGTAGACAGGCCCAGCGGTGGCCCACAGAGGTACACAGGCATGGCGGCGGTGACAAGCAGACGGAGGTAGGCCCGCGGAGGCGGCCCGCAGTGGTAGACCGGCCTGGCGGCAGCAGCCTACAGGGACATTCAGGCCCAGCTGCGGCCCACAGAGGTAGACGGGCCCAGCGGCAGCCCACTGAGGTAGACGGGCTGGCGACAGCGGCCAACAGGGACATTCAGTTCCGGCGGCAGCCGGCAGAGACATTCAGGCCCAGCAGCGGCCCACAGAGGTAGACAGGCATGGCAGCGGAGACAAGCAGATGCAGGTAGGCCCGCGGGGGGTTCCTGCAGAGGTAGACAGGCCCGGCAGTGGCGGCCGACAGGGACATACAGGCCAGCGCAGCGCAGAACATACAGGCCCAGCGGCAGCTGGCAGAGACATACAGGCCCAGTGGTGGCCTGCAGAGGCAGACAGACCCAGCGGCATCTGACAGGGACATACAGGCCCGTCGGCGGTCCGCAGAGGTAGACAGGCCCAGGGACAGAGACAAGCAGACGCAGCTTGGAACAGGGACGCCCCTAGCCCCAACACCTGGGGAAGAAGTTATCTCTGTGGGTCGGAAGCAGAACGAATCTGAACACTCCATCTGAGGACAACCCAGGGCCCAGCTACTGATCCTGTGAAACCCAACAACTTGGAGGTGTTGGTGAGACTACCCTGCTCAGCTGAAACCCATCTGGGAGAGGATTCAGATGCCTACAGTTTAAAGTCTGAAGAAACAAGATCAGCTGAGGAGTTGACAAATGAACAAAAACGTGACCTGGGAACACAGAAGAAGGCGCAACCCAGCCACTAAACCAGATCACCAGAATCATAAGTATATAATTCATTGACTGAAATCAGCTGCCCCTGAAGAAATAGCCCAATAGCACCAATTTAACAAAGAACCCCTACTAAACCAAGACTAAAATTTAGAACAAGAGAGGCACTCTCAGACACAGACACCACCTGCACTGCACAGAAGAAGAGATGAGTAGACGCCAGTGCAAAAATACAGGCAACAACATAAAGACCTATATGGCAACATCAGAACCTAGTGATTCTACACCTGCAAGACCTAAACATACCATGACAGAAGAAACAGAAGAAATCAACCCTAAAAATGACTTTAAGAAGATGATAGAGGCCCTTAAAGAAGAAATAAAACATGCCCTCAAAGAGGAAATAAAAACTTTCCTTAAAGAGGAAATGAAAAACTACCTTAAAGAGGAAATAAAAACTTTCCTTAAAGAGGAAATAAAAAACTCCCTTAAAGAGGAAATAAAAACTTCCCTAAAAGAGGAAATGAAACACTCCATTAAAGAGGAAATAAAAAACTCCATTAAAGAAATGGAAGAAAAAACAAACAAAAATGGGAAGAAATCAAATCAAGCCAAGAAAAAGCAATTAAACAGATGAAAGAAACATTCCAAGATCTGAAAAATGAATTTGAGACAATAAAGAAAACACATGCTGAGGGAATGCTGGAAATAGAAATCCTGACAAAATGAACAGGAACTACAGAAACAAGCATAACCAACCGATTGCAAGAGATGGAACAGAGAATCTCTGACACTGAAGACACGATAGAGAAAATAGATTCGTCAGTCAAAGAAAACACTAAAGACAAAAAAGTCCTAACACAAAACGTCCAGGAAATTTGGGACACCATGAAAAGACCAAACCTAAGAATAATAGGGATAGAAGAAGGAGAAGAATACCAACTCAAAGGCACAGAAAATATATTCAACAAAATCATAGAAGAAAACTTTCCTAACCTAAAGAAAGAAATACCTATGAAGATACAAGAAGCTTACAGAACACCGAATAGGCTGGATCCAAAAAAAAAGTCCCCTCGCCACATAATAATCAAAACACTAAACACACAGAACAAAGAAAAAATATTAAGAGCCGCAAAGGAAAAAGACCAAGTAACATATAAAGGCAAACCCATCAGAATAACACCAGACTACTCAATAGAGACTATGAAAGCTAGAAGGTCATGGACAAACCTCATGCAGACACTAAGAGACCACGGATGCCAACCCAGACTATTATACCCAGCAAAACTCTCAATCACCATAGGCGGAGTAAACAAAATATTCCAGGATAAAACCAGATTTAATCAATACCTGTCCACAAACCCAGCCCTACAGAAAGCACTAGAAGGGAAAATTCAACCCAAAGAAGCTAAACACATCCATAAAAATCAAGCAATAGATAATCCCACACCAACATACACCACAGAAGGACAACACAACACAACCAAAAAAAAAATAACAGGAATTAACAATCACTGGCCATTAATATCCATCAATATCAATGGTCTCAACTCACCTATAAAAAGACACAGGCTAACAGAATGGATAAGAAAACAGGACCCATCCATTTGCTGCATATAAAAAACACACCTTAACTCCAAAGACAGACACTACCTCCGAGTAAAGGGCTGGGAAAAGGCTTTCCAAGCAAATGGACCTAAGAAACAAGCTGGTGTAGCTATCCTAATATCTAATAAAATAGACTTCAAACTAAAATCAATCAAAAGAGACCAGGATCGACATTACATATTTATCACGGGAAAAATCCACCAAGATGAAGTCTCGATTCTAAACATTTATGCTCCAAATACAAAAGCACCCACATTCATAAAAGAAACACTACTACAGTTTAAAACGCACATCAAACCTCACACATTAGTAGTGGGAGATTTTAACACACCACTCTCACAAAAAGATAGATCTACCAGACTGAAACTAAACAAAGAAATAAAGGACCTAACAGATGTTATGACTCAAATGGACCTAATAGATATCTACAGAATATTCCATCCTAACACAAAAGAATATACCTTCTTCTCAGCACCCCATGGAACCTTCTCAAAAATTGACCACATGCTTGGACACAAAACAAATCTCAACAGATACAAAAAAAATGGAATAACCTCCTGTGTCTTATCAGACCACCATGCCTTAAAGTTAGACCTCAATAACAACAAAAATTATAGAAAACCCACAAACTCATGGAAACTGAATAATGCCCACCTGAAACATCAATGGGTCAAGGAAGAAATAAAGACAGAAATTAAAGAGTTCCTAGAATTCAATGAAAATGTAAGTACAACATACCCAAATTTATGAGACACTATGAAAGCAGTGCTAAGAGGAAAATTCATAGCTCTAAATGCACACATAAAGAAGATGGAGCAATCCCATACCAATGAATTTACAGCACAACTAAAAGCTCTAGAACAAAAAGAAACAAACTCACCCAGGAGAAATAGACGCCAGGAAATAATTAAATTGAGGGCTGAAATCAATGAAATAGAAAACAAGAGAACAATAGAAAAAATCAATGAAACAAAGAGTTGGTTCTTTGAAAAAACCAACAAGATAGACAAACCCCAAGCCAAATTAACCAAAAGGCAAAGAGAGAGCACCCAAATTAACAAGATCAGAAATGAAAAGGGAGACATAACAACAGACAGTGAGGAAATCCAGAGAATCATCAGATCATACTTCAAAAACCTGTACTCCACAAAAATGGAAAACCAGGAAGAAGTGGGCA
Organism: Peromyscus leucopus; assembly: GCF_004664715.2. NCBI lineage: Eukaryota > Metazoa > Chordata > Mammalia > Rodentia > Cricetidae > Peromyscus > Peromyscus leucopus. The sequence continues at coordinate 16,947,276 of NC_051068.1, read as the reverse complement.
ATTTTCTGGATAAATACCAAATGCCAAAATTAAATCAAGACCAGATAAACCATTTAAATAGACCAATAACCCCTAAAGAAATAGAAAGAGTTATCAAAAGTCTCCCAACCAAAAAAAGCCCAGGACCAGATGGTTTCAGTGCAGAATTCTAACAGACTTTCAAAGAAGAACTAATACCAATCCTCTTCAAAGTGTTCCACACAATGGAAACAGAAGGAACACTACCAAACTCTTTTTATGAGGCTACAATTACCCTGATACCCAAACCACACAAAGATGCAACAAAGAAAGAGAACTACAGACCAATTTCCCTCATGAACATTGATGCAAAAATACTCAACAAAATATTGGCAAACCGAATCCAAGAATACATCAAAACAATCATCCATCAAGACCAAGTAGGATTCATCCCAGGATGCAAAGATGGTTCAACATACGAAAATCAGTCAATGTAATACACCATATAAACAAACTGAAAGAAGAAAACCACATGATCATCTCCTTAGATGCTGAAAAAGCCTTTGACAAAATCCAACACCCCTTCATGATAAAGGTCTTAGAAAGATTAGGAATACAAGGAGCATTTCTAAACATAATAAAAGCAATTTATAGCAAGCCAACAGCAACCATCAAATTAAATGGAGAGAAACTCAAAGCGATAAAACTAAATTCAGGAACAAGACAAGGCTGTCCACTCTCCCCATATTTATTCAATTTAGTACTAGAAGTTCTAGCTAGAGCAATAAGACAACAAAAGGAGATCAAAGGGATACAAATTGGCAAGGAAGAAGTCAAACTTTCACTATTTGCAGATGATATGATAGTATACATAAGTGATCCCAAAAACTCTACCAGGGAACTCCTACAGCTGATAAACTCCTTCAGTAAAGTGGCAGGATACAAGATCAACTCAAAAAAATCAGTAGCCCTCCTATACACAAATGATAAAAGGGCTGAGAAAGAAGTCAGAGAAACATCACCCTTCACAATAGCCACAAATATTATAATATATACCTTGGGATAATACTAACTAAACAAGTGAAAGACCTTTTTGATAAGAATTTTAAATCTCTAAAGAAAGAAATTGAAGAAGATATCAGAAAATGGAAGGATCTCCCATGCTCATGGATAGGTAGGATTAACATAGTAAAAAATGGCAATCTTACCAAAAGCAATCTACAGATTCAATGCAATCCCCATCAAAATCCCAACACAATTCTTCACAGACTTGGAAAGAAAAATACTCAACTTTATATGGAAAAACAAAAGACCCAGGATAGCTAAAAGAATCCTATACGATAAAGCAACCCTTGGAGGCATCACCATCCCTGACCTCAAACTCTACTATAGAGCTATAGTAATAAAAACAGCTTGGTACTGGTATAAAAACCGACATATGGACCAATGGAATCGAATTGAAGACCCTGACATTAATCCATGCACATATGAACACCTGGTTTTTGACAAAGGAGCCAAAACTATACAATGGAACAAAGAAAGTATCTTCAACAAATGGTGCTGGCATAACTGGATGTCAATATGTAAAAGATTACAAATATATCCATCTCTGTCACCATGCACAAAACTCAAGTCCAAGTGGATCAAAGACCTAAACATAAATCCAGTTACACTAAACTTAATAGAAAAGAAAATAGGAAGCACTCTTGAACGCATTGGCACCGGAGACCATTTCCTAAATAAAACACCAACAGCACAGACCCTGAGCACAACAATTAATAAATGGGACCTCTCGAAACTGAGAAGCTTTTGCAGGGCAAAAGACACAGTCAATAAGACAAAAAGGCAGCCAACAGATTGGGAAAAGATCTTCACCAACCCCACATCTGACAGAGGATTGATCTCCACAATATATAAAGAACTCAAGAAACTAGACATCAAAGTACTGAACAGGCCAATTAAATAATGGGCTAAAGAGCTAAGCAGAGAATTCACAAATCAAAAACTACAAATGGCTGAAAGACATTTAAAGAAATGCTCAACATCCTTAATCATCAGAGAAATGCAAATCAAAACGACTCTGAGATACCACCTTACACCTGTTAGAATGGCTACGATCAAAAACACCAATGACAGTCAATGTTGGAGAGGATGTGGAGCAAAGGGAACACTCCTCCACTGTTGGTGGGAATGTAAACTTGTACAACCACTGTGGAAATCAGTATGGCGGTTTCTCAGAAAATTAGGAATCGAACTACCTCAAGACCCAGCCATCCCACTCTTGGGCATATACCCAAGGAATGCTGATTCATACCATAAAGATACATGCTCAGCTATGTTCATAGCAGCACTATTTGTAATAGCCAGAACCTGGAAACAACCTAGATGCCCATCAACGGAAGAATGGATGAAAAAAATGTGGTACATATACACAATGGAGTACTACTCAGCAGAGAAAAATAATGAAAGCATGAAATTTGCAGGCAAATGGATGGAACTAGAAAAAAATCATCCTGAGTGAGCTAACCCAAACCCAGAAAGACAGTTATGGTATGTACTCACTCATAGGTGGATTCTAGATATAAAATAAAGAACAATCAGACCACAACCCATAGAACCATAGAGGCTATATATATATAGCATGGATGTCCCTAGGACGACTGTGGCATACAATAAATTTCAGTTTTACTCAATTATTGAAAAAAATAGCCAAATGAATGGAAACACATGAACTATGAACCAAAGGCTGAGGAGCCCCCAGCTGGATCAGGCCCTCTGAATAGGTGAGACAGGTCCTGTGTTCATTGCATGAGTTGGCTGTTTGAAACCTGGAACTTATGCAGGGACACTTGGCTCAGTCTGGAAGGAAGGAACTGGACCTCCCTGGACTGAGTCTACCAGGTTGATTGCAGTCCTCGGGGGAGGACTTGTCCTGGAGGAGGTGGGAATGGAGGTAGGCTGGGGGTAAGGGGAGGGGGTGGGAGGGGGGAGAATAGGGGAACCCATGGCTGATATGTAGAACTGAATGGTATTGTAAAATAAAAAATATATATATTAAAAAAAAAGAGTGTGAGTTCCTGTTTCCTCACACCTTATATACCTTTCTCAGCCCTTCTGTATTACTTCCTGGGATTAAAGTCAGATGTACTTCCCAAGCAAAGGCATGAGATCTCAAGTACTGTGATTAAAGATGTATGCCACCACTGCCTAACCTCTATGTCTAATCTAGTGGCTGGTTCTTTCCTCTGATCCTCAGGAAAATGTACTAGGATATACAATATATCACCATAAGGCACACCTGTGAAGGCATTTAATCCCTGTGCTATATCTCAAGCACTTTTTGAGATAGGGTTTTAAGTAACTCAGGCTAGCCTTGAATTTTGATTTAGCTAAGGATGAGCTTGAATGGTTGCTTCCCCACCCCCCATCAAAAATGCTGAAATTGCAGGTGAGCACCATCAAACTTAGTTTATGTGGTGCTAGTGATTGAACCCAGGGCTTCAGTCATCCTTGGTAAGCAGTTACCAGTGGAGCCACAGACCCAGCTCCAACTCCTGTGGTGACTTTCATAAGAAGTTTTTACTTTGAGACAGAACCTCCCTTTGTAGCTCAGGTAGGCTTTGGGTTTAAAAAAATCATTATTTTATTATTTAAGTGTGTGTGTGTGTGTGTGTGTGCATTGTACCTGCATAGTTACCTGAGGAGGTCAGAAGAGGGTATTGGATTCCCTGCAGTTGGAGTTACAGGCAATTGTGAGCTGCCCAACATGGGTGCTCATAACCAAACTCCAGTCTTTTAGAAGAGTAACAAATATTCTTAACTACTGAGCCATCTTTCCAGCCCCCAAAGCCTTGAACCTTTGATTCTTCACCTCAGTGTCCCAAGTAGTTTGGATTACAGGCCTGCACAGTAAGAACACCTTTGAAATATATTGAACACATGTGCCCATATATCACATAGAGACTGCTCAATAGCTCTCAGCTAGTGTTTCCACCGGCTGGGGTACTGTGGCTTCTTACTTCTTGCCCTGACACACCTTTTGTCTGACAAAGTACTATCCACTTTTTCCTAATGCTTCAGATCAACTTGGTTTACAACTTACACTTTATTAAACTGAAATCCTTGTTATCTTCCAAAACTTCTTGGTCTGTTCCTATACCATTGTTCTGCTGATGTGATTCCCCATTGTACTGGCTACATTCCTGTTAGTGTGATGAAACATCCCAAACAAATCAATTGAGGAGAGAAAAGGGTTTATTTGACTTTGAATTCCAGGTCACAGTCTATAATTTTGAGAAAGCAAAAGCAAGAACTTAAGCAGCTAGTCATCTCACATCCAAATGTACACTGTGGAAATACACATACAACCCTCTCCTCATACACATAATAAATATGTCCTAATGGAAGGAAGTTTTGTCTAGGGGAGATGGTTCAGAAGGTGCTAGGTGCACAAGTCTGTCAACTTGAGGTCAGATTTCCAAGAACCCATGTAAATGCCAGACCCAATAGCATATCTATAATCTCAGCACTATTCCTATGGCTAGACTAGAGGTAGGACAAGAGACTCTCCAGAAGGTGGAGGGCCAGCTAACCCAGGGTACAAAGTACATAAACCAACAATGTGGAAAATCCTGCCTCAAATATGATGGAAGGTGGATGTTGCCCTCTGATCACCACATGCACATACTCCATAGTACACCTACAAACTCATACATGAATGTGTGAACATATACACAAAGTAAATGGATATTTGGACTCAAACCCCATGGAGCACACAGCATATGAGGAGTAAGCAGAGACAAGTAATGCATGTACAAACCGGGAGATTTCCCCTCTTGGGCTCCAAAAGGAACCCACTTTGCAAGCCCTTTGTTTGGGACTTCTGTTCTTAAGAACTGTGACCCAGGAAGCCTTCATTGTTGTAAATCCCCAGCTTGTCTTCAGGTGTTATGAAAGCTCTAGGAAAAGCACACCTGCCAATCACAGTGAGAAGTATGAAGGGGAAGATGTTATCTCCTCTGCTAAACCACTCCACCCCTCACTTTTCAACTGCCTAGGAATCTCTCTCTCTCTCAATTTACCCACTGTTCTTCCCTTCTATTCTTAAAGGATAGATGAGGGTCTCTCTTCCATGAGAGAAGCCACTCCAGGTTAGAATCCTCCATCCACACACACAGGGGCACACACATTCTGTCCACATATGCTCTGCCAGCCTTCCCTCCTTACATCCACTCAGGATTGGGGTTCACATTTGCAGAGGTCCTCCTTTGTCCTTTCTTGTCTTCTCATGGGAACAAATCATTGATTCATCTTGGGACCTGTCAACAGCACTCCATGGCTGGCATTTTACAACCTAGCTTCTGACAATGGCCACCATAGAAAATGATTCTCTGTGCTGGCAAAATGACTCAGCCATGAAGTGTGGAAGCTGCTCTTGCAGAGGAACTAAGTTTGGTTCCCAGTGCCTGCATCAGACTGCCCATGGCTGCCTGTAAGTCAGCATCAGGATATCTGACACCCTTCCTTGCTTTCCACAGGCAATGTCATAAGAATGAAAAACACTGCTCTTTCACATTAACCTGAAACCACCTCAGAGGTCCTTCCATGGTCCCTCTTCCAGCATCCCCTTGTTCTGCCTCACACCATCTTCCTGTCTTTCCTCTTAACACACCACACTCCAGAGCTGGCTCCAGTCCTATGCCTAGCTCCCCATGCAGTTTCTCTCCTTCTGAGAAAGTGTTTGGGAACCAGACTAGACATGCGCTGCCTCTGTCCCTCAGCTGCTTACTCACCTTTCCTGAGCATCCACTTGTACCACCTTGTACCACCCACCATGGGGGCACACATCACTCTTCAGTAGAGTCCTTAGAAAAATTAAGTAATAGGACTTCTCCAAAGCCCTTGACCATACCCAGCATCTTGCAGGCACAGAAACTCACTAACACAGCACTGTACAGGCAACTTCTGATGCTTCGAGTGCTTGACTGAAATGCTGGCTTTGCAATAGACCAACTGGGCTGCCAGGGGCCAGTTTCAGCAGGTGACAAGTTCAGACAGGGTGCAAGGTGTCAGCAAGGGAAGAAGTGAGTTAGGCACTGTGGCCCAGAGAATCTTGTAGCATGACTGACTAACGGCCAGAGTGTTTCTTTATTTATACAGAATTCAGTAAGCAGGGATAGATTCACGTTGTTCCAAAACATAGATCATATCAACTTTGTTTGGACATGTTTCACTTCCTCTTGCAAATCTTTTAATCATCATTGATAAACCATGACAGAACAGTCATTTTTTACAATTATTTTCCCCAAGTCTAATTGTCATTAATAAACAGTTATATTTTATAACCATTTTTACTCAGCTCCATAATGCATTTTTTAATAATCTAGAGGCATATGACAGCCTGTTGTCAGGCTAGTAGCTTTTGTGTTTTAAGGATGCTAGACCAATACAAAATCTCCAAACCATCCCAGGCAGATTGCCACGTGCTATTATTAACTCTTAGTGGCCAGAGTGCCCGAGAAAAATCCTCAGACCAAAGCTGCTGCAGTTATTATTCAAATTTTTGCATAATAAAATGCTTACATTTTATGTCTTTATAAATTTTGTTTATATATCTAATCCTGGAATTCTTTTATTCTTTGGTCATATGATAGAACAGTGGCTCTGCATGAGCTAACTTTTCTAAGAAAGGGAGGTCCTGACATCTCATTCTTTTATCATCTTTCTACATCATTATTTGCCCATCAATATAAGTTTCTATGTCAGGCAGAGGTAACTTCAGCTAATCTAACTTTTTTGCTGTATATGCCACTTAATTGCCTGAAGTATAGTAGGAAGAGGCTTGTAATCTGATCTATGGCCAACTCCTCTGGCCCACTGACTCTTGTTGACCTTTTAAAGTTTACTTTGTTTTGACTATCTTGTTCCTGATTAAGTACAGGGACAGATATTTCAAAAAATCTCATAGCCTCATAAAGAGATTTCTGGCTTCTTTATGTGTCACAACCTCCAAGGTATAAAAAAGACCTTCAAGTAGATAAAGATATCTCCCTAAAAGTGGGAGGGACAATATGTTCAAGACTTTCCTGGGAAGCTTAGAAGCAGTAATCATGGGAAAAGGCATAAATGATTGTGGTTGATATATTGTGCACCCCAGTGAACTCATCTGGGGGTCAGAGAACAGAGCAGCCACTACATTAAACATAAGTTTAGGCAGTGGTAGCACATGCTTTAATCCTAGCATTCCAGAGCAGAGATCTATCTGGATCTCTGTGAGTTCAAAGCCACACTGGAAATAGCCAAGCATGGTGACACAAGCCTTTAATTCCAGGAAGTGATGGCAGGAAGCAGAAAGGTATATAAGGCGTGAGGACCAGGAACTAGAGCCTTGTTAATCTTTTAGGCTTTTAGCAACAGTTCAGCTGAGATCCATTTGGATGAGGACAAAGAGGCATCCAGTTTGAGGAGACAAGATTAGATGAGGAATTGGCAAGCTGAAGTTAGCTGTGGCTTGTTCTGTTTCTCTGATCTTTCAGCGTTCACCTCTATACCTGGCTCCGGGTTTGTTTTTATAATAAGACATTTTAAGGTTTGGCTACAAATGATTCAAAAGAAAATTTCCTTCAATCCAATATCCCCAAATTGTACAAATATTAAAAGTCCCCAAGTAGGCAACAGGTGGAGATCACAAGCAGAACTGGCATGGCAGCCATCGTGCAGCTCAGTTTGCTGGGTCTTTGACAAGCAGCTGTGCTGGCTTTCTGACCTTTGCCATTCCCATCAGATGTGGCTGTGCCTCTGGGTAATGTTGTCTAATCTAGATTCCATGACTCAGATTTCTTGTGTGTGAAACAGAGGCGATGATGACAGTGGTATCAGACTGGTGGTCAGTCTGAGACAGGTTCTCTGCTGGTCTCCCTGAGCGAAACACGGCCTAGAGTCAGGCGGCATGTAGGAAGGTTTGCACAGATGATTTCAGTTTCTTGTGGGAATAGTTACAGCCTCAGAACTGAAATCTTTCCATTTAGCTTGTGTTCAGGTAGTAAGTGTTGGGGTGGGACTGTCTGTCTTATTCTCTGCTCTATCCCCCTCCCATTGTCCCTTTAGGTGTGTTAAGAACAAAACAAAACATGAACTGGTCAAAAGGAATGATGGAAAGGAATAAGGGAATGGGTATGTGGGATATGCAGTACATGTTATGTACCAATGGATTTTTGAAATTACTCAAGGAACATATGAATAAATGAAAGAACAAAATTGTTTGCCATTGAGGCCATCTTTGTGGGACAAGGCAAGCAGCTTAGTGGTGAAGTATGGACTTGGTATATAAGAGACCTTAAGTTTGATCCCTAGCACAACAATGACAATAAAAATAACTAGTAACTAAAAACCCTAGAAGGAGTATAGGAAAGGAAGCCACTACAAAATGGAGCATTAGATGTGGGGATCCAGACCTACCCAGAGGCCCTGAGGAAAGGACAAGTAGAACTTTATTTCTGTCTTTACCAGAAGTAGACGCAGCAAGGCTGGTGTAGGGCTGGAGCCAGTGTCTCAAAGGACTCAAGGTTGTGGTTTATGGGAAACTAACTCCTCCCCCTGGACTGTGGTTATCAGTTCTTAGGCAGCTGTGTCTGAGGTAGCCCAAGTTCTCTTTGCTGACATTGTCTGACTTAGCTCACTGCAGACCTTAGCCATTTCCCCCTGTTCAATAGTCTATATGATGCTGTAGTTCTTAATAAACCTGCTTGGCATAAGTTTGTGTAAGACCTAACAAAGAAGGTTTCATCTTTTCTGTCTTCTATCTTCTCCATCTTTTTAATGCCCTGGCACCTCCTCATCATGATCCTTTCACTAAAGTATGACCTGCTTGTCCATGTTAGTCAGAAGCAAACCTAGTAAAGTTCGCAAACATTCTCTGATGACCCAGAGTGTGGTGGCAGGTTGGGGGTTTGGGACAGCACCGATAATTATCAGAGCAGCCACCACTGGGGTGCAAGGCAGCAGCTGCATTCCTCTTTCCTCCCTAGCCATGAAGTGGCTTGGGGACAAGGCTCTGTCCTCCCATGTCATTATTTCTGGGTTCAGGGATTGAGATCTGTACCCTGCCTCTCTGAGCCTCCTTTATTCTTGAAGGAAGCTTCTCCCTCCAGGAAGAATTTCACTCAGACTGTCATCCAGCAGAGAGGAGCACAGGGGACCTCAAATATCAGTGCTAGTCCAGTCTCAACAGTTTTCCGGCAATGACTCTCAGTTCTCTGACATATGTGTTTTATCAGCTTGTCTGCTGAACCATGGGGAAACTGAATCATGCCAAGGCCAATTAATGTGGTGAAGGAGAAGCAGGATGCTAATTCAGCTCTGTGGTAGAACACTTGTCTATCATGTTCAAGGCTCTTGGTACGGTGTTCAAAACTGAAAAAAAAAAATCCAAACTAAACCAAAACGCATGCATACACAGAGGTGGGGGGGGGGTGACAGAGACAGAGACAGAAACAAAGACAGAAAGTAAAGACTCACCTGTTCAAGCCACAAATCCCCAAACCCCAAGTCCAGCTTTTTCCCTCCTCAAGGTACCTTCCTAGGATTTTTCCAAGGGAATTTATAAACTGAATCTCTGGAGTGCTCCCAAGTAGAAAAGTTCATTTACATTTCAAAGGAATGAGGGATTCTCATCTAGTCTGCATCCATTTTGTTCTTACAAGTAAGTAGGGCTTCCTAGACAATGAGATATACCTTACTTCAGCACAAAAGTGATATGTCCCCAGACTATGTATGTGACTCTCAGTCTTGTTGACATTCAGATACCTGGGCCTTGGCCCAGATTCCCTGGCCAGGCTCTCTGGGATAATAAGTCTGCTTCAGCACACTGGTCAGTAAGACTACCTACTTATCAGTAAGACTCAAGTGAGCCAGGGTACTATGAAGTTCCCACTAGAAAGAGTCAAATAACCTTCTGACTGACTGCTTGTATTCAAGCTAGGAGAGTTTCTACCACCTTATAGTTAAGGCCTTTATGGCCCCTGGCCCAGCAAGTGTCTCCATGGCCTTGGTTGTGCTGGGTGGTGAGGGAAGGATCTGCCTCCCTCTGTAGGAAATCTAGGTTGGTCTATTAAACAGAAAAAGCTTTCAGCTTCCCAACTCCTACATCCTACATCTGAAAGCCATGTCCTGAGAGCACACAGGGCTGAGCCAGGCCATGTTTCCACAGATTGCTCTAGCAACCCTCCCACCATTAAGAAGACAGGTTCATTTTTATTATGGTTTTAGATATGGTCTCATGTAGCTCAGGCTGGCCTCAGACTCCTGATCCCTGTTGCTGGGATCAGAGGTATGTCACCACACTACCATGCTTAGTGTCTTCTCCTTTTTGAATTTTTGTCTTAAGTGATATCCCTCCTTGCCTGTGGAGACTTTGGAGACATTTCTGTAATTGTCAGCTGAATGAACAAATTAAGGGCAGAGGAAGACAGACTTGTTCATGGCTGACAGCAATTCAAGCTGAATGGATAAGTGCTAGGTGGTCCTGGAATGTGCCTCAGCAAGCAGGAGGGGAGAGGGGAGAGACATTGTCTCCCCTCTGTTGTCATAACAGTGTCACTGCTGCTCCCTTAGGTCTCTATCCATTCAGAAATCATCAGAGTGTGGTCTGTATACCATCATGCACAGACCCAGGTTTCACTCCCTCCCTCCTCTAGTCCCCTGGCCCCATCTCCCCCAGATCCACTACACTCCTCTTTTTTCCTTCAGAAAAGAACAGGGTTCCCATTGATATCAACCAAACATGGCATAACAAGTTCCAATAAGCCTAAGCACAGACTCCATAGCAAGGCTATAAAATGAGGCAACCCAGTATGAGGAAAAAGATCCCAAAAGCAGACAAAAGAGTCAGAGACACCCCTGCTCCCACTGTTAGGAGTCCCACAAGAACACCAAGTTACACATCCAAAAAATATATTCAGAGGACCTAGGTCAGACCTGTACAAGCTCCCTGATTCCCAGTCCAGTCTCTGTGAGGCCTTACAAGCCCTGGTTAGTTGATTCTGTGGACTGTGTTCTTGTGGTGTCCTTGACCCCTCTGTCTCCTACAATCCTTCCTCCCCATCTTCTGCAACACTCCCTGGTCTCTGCATCTGCTCCTATTATTTGCTGGATGAAGCCTCTCTGATGATGATTATAATAGGTCTACGTGTATAGCAAGTAGAGCAGAATATCATGGAATCATTTCAATGATTTTTTTTTTTTTTTTTTGCCAGTTGTATTTGGTTCTATCCAGAGAAGACTCCTAGGAATGGGAGAATACAGAGCCTGACCTAGTCACCACACCAGCCCAGCCACAAAACTTTTAACTACCATTTGTCCTGCCTGAAAGATGTGCTGGGGAAAAGGTGGCACAGAACTTGTGGCAGTGGCCAAGCAAGTGGTCAAACGTGAGACCCATGCCGTGAGGGGAGCCCATGCTTGACACTTCCTGGAGGGCCAGTAACCAGAGGCTGGACATCCCAGAGACCTAGGAACAGAACATTCTTATTTCCTGAGAGGTATTAGAAAATATAGGTATGTTTTTGATTAGCTGGTCTGCTTGATCTTGTCATATACATTTGTGTGTAATATACTGTATTTTAGGATTAGCTAAGTATATGAAGTTAGAGATACAGTATGGATATGGATTCTATCATAAGGTAGGTATCTGTGGAATAGGCAATGCCATATCCCCCCAAGACACTATTGTACTATGTAGCCTTGGCTGATGGGGAAGTCACAAGTGAGCCCAACCCCCTGAAACTTACATAAATACTTCTGTTTGTGCATTTTGGGGTTACAGAGGTATGACACAATATATGAATAAAAAGATGGGCTTAAGTGTACAGATAGATGCTTTTTCATTCATAAAAATACAGTCATTTAACTTAATAGGGAATAAAAAAGGTCATTCAGTATATACCACCTTAGCAAATATCACAACATTGACAAGAACAAAATAAATTTTAAAATAAATAAATAACAAAACCTCAAACCAACCAAACAGAAAATTAAGCTAAGGAGTATTCTCTTGCAGCAGATTTAGTGGCACTCACCCATAGGCCATGGCTGCCCTTGGACACATGATAGGAAGGTAGTTATGGGTTGTAATAGCCTTTTCAAAAAAATAAAGTGTAGCTATGCTTCTTTAGGGCTTTGAAGGTGTGAACTTCTGGGGATAGAGTGTGGGGCTCATGATAAGGGGCTCACTGGCTCAGGGTTTCAGGGTACAGGGTTCAAGGGCTCAAAGTGCTGGGCTTGAGGGTCACAGGTATGGAGATCAAGCACTCAGGGCTCCAGTAAATGTTCATGGATGTGGATCTGCTCGGCCTGACAGAAGGTGCCACTGACGTGTAATCCTTGGAGATGAGGATAAACACCACCTTGTGTGTGCCCAGGCAGAAGGGGCAGTCCATGCCACCAGTGCCCTCCAAGACCTTGAGCCCCTTCCAGCTCTCATCCTCCACGTGCAGGACACACACTGTTCACAATGCCAGCTCCGGAGTTTCTTCAGGTTCTTGCAGGGTCAGGGCCTCAGAGAAAGAACTTGTGGGCTCTGGAGGCCAGGGCAATGGTGACTGAGGGCCACCCACAGCCCAGCATGCATGACATCACATCTTCCTAATCCCCTTTACTGGAAGCTTCTCCAAGCAGGGCTGGTGGTTGCCCATTCTGCTCCCTAGAGGTGTGGGGATGGCTTCCTGCTGTCCAGATATTACCACCTGCACTGAACCTCTCCCCATGCCGTATCTCATGGCACCCCAGGCTCTGGCAGGTGTATTTACTTCTGCGATAATGTGGGCTTCAGCAGAAAGCCATCAATAAACGAGTTGAATGCACCCTCAATTCCCACTTGTTAGGAGCCAAGTTCTAGGCACGAAACAAACACAACCTATGACTGTCTGGGATAAGGTAGCCAACCTTTTATCCTGGATCCCAAAAGAAGAAGCTTATGAGAGTTTGTACCCCAACCCCCAAACATTAGGAACCAGCCATGACCATGGAGCTAATGTACAGTGCACACAAAACACCAGACAGACACCTCTAGCAAAGGGCTTATAGAGTGGCCAGTGGGTGGAGCCCTTGCCTGGAATCTTCCAGTGTGGGGCTGTAGGCTTGTCTACCATGCACAAGGTCCTGGTTTCCATTCCCAACACTGCAAAGAAAAAAGGAAAAAAAAAAATAGGTGGCTCTAGGAATGCATCATGGACTGAATGGACCCCAGCCAAAGTCTAGCATGGAACACCAGGAAAACTGTGGGTGTCTAGTGGTCCAGACACTGCTGAGTGGCCACATTCCTTGATGACCAAGGGCCTGAAGGCTGGGAGCAAAGCATGGGAGTGTAACTTCCAGCCAGAGATCTCAGTGTGAGCCAGCATGGAGGGCACCACGGGCCAATCTGGAAGTTGGTTGGGCTGCTTGCTGGGATGCACACCTGCTGGGAGCCTTGGAGTATGAAGATATTTTGGAAGAAGGTTTTAACAGAAGCCAGGGAATAAGAACATATCATAGGAAGTTAGACAGAACAAGCCCTAAATATACTGTCTGGAAGTCTTAAAAGACACAAGGTTGGCATGGTTGCACAGTCATGTGTTCACAGCACAGTGAACAAGCCTGAGCGTTTGCTCCTCAGCTTGTGTGGGTTCCTGCCCTTCCTATTGAGTGTGTTGAGACTCTGCCATTCCTGCATGGAGACACTGCAGGAGCCCAGCAGCTGCCATGCTCACTGAATCCATGCTGTCTGTGAGAAACATGACCTTCTCCTGGGCACAGCTACTTCTCATTCTGCACAAGCTGCCCAATGGTGCTGACCACAATCAAAGCTGATGAGTATAAGATATACTTCTTTTCCAACCTGTAAGACAGAAAATCAAATTTGAACTGAGGTGAATGAGCAGGAATTCCTTGACTCCTCATGCCAATGAGGGATTCGTCACTGTAGCACTGAGAGTCTGACTTGGGGCTGGAACCCACCTCACAGTCCATCTGAAAAATAAAAGAATTAACTGGTTAAGTCCATAGTGCTGAAGCTTTTGCCTATGAATGTAGCTTCTCTTCTTTCTAATAAAAATACATGGGCAGTTATGGCAGATGTGTTGCTACATGCCTTTAATTCCAACACTTGAGATGCACAGGCAGGTGGATCTCTGTGTCCTAAGCCAGCCTAGCCTACATAGCAAGTTTCGAGACAGTCTGGGCTACCTAGTGAGATTCTGTTTCAAAAGACAAAACAAAACAAAAAAGTTACCCCCAAAGGTGGGGCATGGTGGTACCCTCTTTTCATGCAGCTCCTGGAGGCAGAGTCAGTTGGATACCTGTGAATTTGAGGACAGCGGGTTTACAGACATGAGTTCCAGTACTGTCAGGAATACAGAGAGGGACCAAGTTTCAAAATACAACAAGAAGAAAATTACCAGAAAAGACATAACACATGAACCCATGCATGAGAATAGGTTGTGAGGGTGTCAGTAAAAACATAATACTCGACACATTTAAAAATCTTCATTTTTATTTTATATGTGTTGCTATTTTGCCTGCATGTCCATCAGTACAGCACATTTTTTGCAGTATCCCAAAAGACCAGAAGATGGCATAATATCACCTGGAATTGGAGTTAGGGTGCTACCTTGTGGAATAGAAGCTGGGTCCTCTGCAAGAGCAATCATACAGTGAATGTTTTACTAATGTATCCAGTAATGTGTCCAAAGTTGCATCTTTTATACTTTGAATGACAAGTGCCAGAATATCCCAAGTTCAGTGTTCCTTGCACTGTGCATTCAGCAGATGTTACATTTCTAATGGGGGCAGTTCATTCATTAACCACCAGAGGAATTAGTATGGATACATTGTGCACATGCACACTTTCAGATATTAATGCTTCCTATCTATGTGGAAACATGCTGATGTTCATGTAACAGTGTTGATACCAGGCTAACATTTTTATTTTAAGTATTGTGATAATTTAGTTTTATATGCATATTTTTATTTAAGTTGTTATCTGAGAAAATTCTGTTCCTGGAAGGATGTCCAAAGTTCAGCCAGAGGTGAGGGCTGCAAGCCTCATGCAGGAGGAATTTGCTCAGACTTAATGGTAAATGTTCACAGAACACATCAGACTCCTCTTTTAAATACAGAGAAGGACCGGGCAGACAATTCTTTTGGGATGTTTATAACTGATGTCAATGCAGATCTCTGAAAGCTCACATCTGCTTTGTTTTGTATTTTATTTAGAAAATAAAAGTGCAGGTAACATAAATGGCTGTAGTTGCTAGGGCACATCACTCAATAAAGTTAAACACAGATGATGTCTGCATTAGCCCATTTTCCAATGGTTTAATAAAATCTCTGGAGATATGAACTAATGAGAGGAGACTTTGAGCAAATGGAAGGCACAAGTTGCTTTTTACAAAAGAGTAGGCACTTAGAAGAGGAATCTGTTGCAGCCAACGAGATGAGAAGTTATGTTGTGGGTACAGGAGTTTTCTTTGCTAAGCAAATGTACAAGCAGAGGTAACACATTTACTCAGCTCACATTCTGAATGGCTTTAAGAGGCAGTGGACAGGTAAAGAGCAGGGGTCCTTCCTGTCAGCCCAGGGGTGATATCAAGCAGGATGGTTTGCTTAGTCTGGTGACCATGTTCTGGCCCTGCATGTCATCTCCAGCAACAGCAAGGCTCTAGTGTGACAGGCAGATAACCTGGGAATCTTCACATCACCTGAGTGTGAACTCTGCTGATATCCCCCTGGCTTCTGAGGCAGACTTGACAACTCTGAAGCAAAGCTGTATCCTGTAGGGTGAGGAGGCTGTCCTCTGGGTCACCTGAAGCGTGTGAAAGGAGGGAGAAGGAACCAGCTGACCAGGGAGACACTCCCCACCCTGTAGAGATGAAAGTTGACATCCACAGAGGGGTGAGTCTCAACTCTGAACGTTGACACCAGCTGAGCAGAGTCTCATCTGTCAGTCCCCTTTCTGAACACAACCCAAGTGCCAAGGGTGGGCTGAGGTGAAGTGTTGTGAGGGGAGGTGCCGTGCCTTGTCAGCTGGACCTCAGGGTGTTTGGAAGAACATTAAGATTCTTCGGGTATGTGGGATACGTGACAGGAAGATACAAGAGGGTTTTCTGTGTATATTTGGCTGGGGTGGATAACTGTATCTTCTGGGATTGGGACTTGGTTCATGAAAGTGTGATGTGTCATGAAATACTTTAGCCCTGAACCCAAAACCCAAGAAACACACCCTGAACCTGAAACCTGAGCAAAAGAAACACAATTTGGCCCTATAACCAGACCAGTGAAAGAAATACTCCCTGCCTCTAAAATCGGAGGCACAAGGTGAAAATGCCTAGTAAAAGACACACAGTATGGCCCTGAAATCATAGCCAACTCTGCTCCTCACCAACTAAACCAACCAATCCCTGGACAGGAAAACTAATCAATGCTTGAGCAGAAAATCTTCTCCCTGAAGAAACTCCGCCCCTAAGAAGCCCTATATAAGCCCCTCTGCCTGTTCAGTTGTGAGCTGTCCTTTCCTGCACAGGCAGAGGCAGCCACTCTCCTGGATGCCTCCTTCCCAAATAAGTCTTCCTTCCTTCCTTCCTTCCTTCCTTCCTTCCTTCCTTCCTTCCTTCCTTCCTTCCTTCCTTCCTTTCTTCCTTCCTTCCTTCTTTCTCTCTTTTTTTCTTTTTTCTTTTCTTTTTTTTTCTGTTTTGTTTTTTCCAGCCAAGGTTCCTCTGTGTAGCTTTGTGCCTTTCCTGGATCTCACTCTGTAGACAAGGCTGGCCTCAAACTCACAAAGATCTGCCTGCCTCTGCCTCCCAAGTGCTGAGATTAAATGCATGCGCCACCAATAAATCTATTTCTTAAAAGAGTTTGGGGTGAAAATCTTCTTCAGTGGATGTTCCCTTAAGGAGGCTGAGTAGAAAAAAAAAAAGTAATATTTTTTTTTCCCCTGGAGCAAGAGGAGATTGCTACATTTCTGCAGGGATTTTCCCTTTAGCAGAGTGAAGCAGAAGTAACAACTGGGGCTGGAGCAGAAGGAGAAACATAGAGCTCTGCCAGGAAGTTCCCATAAGGGAACTGAGCAGAGCTCAGCTGTAATGGCTCTCTCTAGGAGAGGACCAGGATTGACACACACTGCACGGAGACCATCCTCCACCCCTGTACCCCAGCTTCAGGTACAGCCTGAATTCCCTGTAAGTCAGGATACCGTTCCCTCCAGAGCTGTAACACTCACAATAAAGACACTTTTCATAACAGTTGAGGCAAATGCTTTGCTCCTCCATTCCAGTGTAGCCTCAACTTGCTGCACTCTACGAGATGATATTCAGAAATAAAGTTGTCACACCTTTTACTGGGTTAGGGCTTCAATATCTGAAAACAAACAGATCACCAAGCAGCATTCCTCAGGCCTAGGTTCCAAGGAAAACACATTGGAGAAAAGAAAAATCCAGAGATCTGGAGAACATGTACTCCAGGCTGATCATGGGCCAGCTCCTCTTTACAGGGCCTCTCAGGATAAGTAAAAAGGTGAGGTGTGGCTTAAATAAAACTTTATGTTGCATGAACCCCGAGCCTCTCCTGATGACTGCCCTTTGCCTGTCCTTTTCACGTTCTAATAGATACTGTACCCAGAAATAGCAAGGCCACCTTTAAAATAGCATGGAAATTGTCACCAGTGGTTCAGACTAGGGAATTTGGCTTTTGTTGATGTTTGAAACACCACAGCAGAGAACTACATCATGTTCTCCTCTTGATTGACAGAGCACTGGTGTGTGTGTGTGTGTGTGTGTGTGTGTGTGTGTGTGTGTGTGTGTGTGTTCTTTTTCTTCCTGGTGCCTCTACACAGCCCAGGTTGGTCTCTTACTTGCCACTGTTCATTTCTTTAGTCTCCTGATTGCAGATTTGGACCTTCATAAGCTTTCTGGGAGTGTTTGCTTTGACATCTGAGGACTCACCTCAGCTCAGGTGGCTCCAGGAAAACCTGTCAACAGCTCCTCACATTGTCATCAACAGCTTTATGGCTGACATGAGCTCTGTTGAAGCTCTACAGGAAAATTTTTATCTTTACATATGTGATTTCTCTTTGGTTTGACGGACTCACAACTGTAAGAGTTCACTGATCTTCCCCAGGGGCTTGTTCAATTCAGGAGATGCATCTTTCCTCAACTGCATCATCCTGACCTACTTTTTCAGGATCTTTTATTTCTCATCCTATAGAGTATGGGTCTTAAGAAGAAAAAAGGTAAATCCTGGGCACTGTTTTGAAAATGAACCGTTAACTCCCCACAGATAAAATGTTTCTAATGGAGCACAGAGTTAGTTCTCTGGCTTTGGGAGGAGGAGATACTCAAGGGTTGACCCTGGAGAGTCTACTTGAAAGGGCACCTGTCTGGGTCCTGCAGAAGTACCACAAAGGGCCACCATTCATGTATGCAATTGGCAAGACCATTTATATTACTAGTATACTGGGGCCCTCTGACCAGCCAAAAGTCAGAATGGCAGTGACCTCGGCAAGGGGTGATGGGGTCCTTTTAAGCCTAATTTTGGGGAGTGCCTAAAGATGTTACTTTGTCTTAGGTATAATTGGTTTGTGCAGGTGGCAATTATTGTTATTAATGTCTATTGACTAAAAGTTAGCTGGACTCTGGTCAGGGTTATGATCTTTTATCCTTGGACAAGCCTGGATGTTTTCAGGCTTTGTCCTTATTTGGTTATTTGTCTAAGCCTGTGTACTTGCTGTTCCCCTTGTCCCTGTTATCTGGAGCTTCAGTGATTAATGGCTTTTTGTTTTTGAGAAGCAGAAGTGAGGTCTAGTGAGGCCTAGTTTTTGACTTATGTATCTAGGCTAGATATTTGTCTGGCCTTTTCATACCTTGTATTAAGGTCAGTTTGGGGTGAGCTAGTTAGCAGGGAGTCAAGGACTATACAATATAGCATCAGCAGTCTCTTTCTGAAACATTTTATTGTATCTTGGAGAGCCCTGGAATCTCCTATGATGTCACCAGTGTTGTGACAACACCAAATGCCAGTGGGGCATTTGTTCAGTGCCTTTACCATTAATCCATAAACATGTTTGCAAGACTGTGCAGGATGCTTTGGAGAGAGAATGGAGAGCATAAAGAGACCAGAGAGAAGTAGAAAGAAGCTGGCCTTCAGCCTCAGTGTCAGACACTGGGAAATAAGTGGTCATGGGGAAGGCAGTGAGTTCTGGGCAGGGGATGGGTGTTTCTTGGAGGATGTGGGGCTCAGGCTGGCTCTTCCAGGAGTGGAGCTCAGGAACTGGGAGCTTCTGGTCAGCAATGGGCCTATCTTGCTTCTCTAAGTTCCTAAAGAGCAGACCCAGAGTCAAGGATTTCTGATGGTTAGTTTGTTAATGTGTCAGAGATGGTCAAGGCTAAAGCTGCTGTTCTGGGCGCCCTCTGTTTTCACACTGAGTGGGAAGGAAGCACCGAGGGACTAATGAGGTTTCAGTACTAGCACTGCACTTCACCTCCACTGGAATGATTTACATTGTGTGTCACTAATAACAGGGAGTTAAAAGTCCCCTGATCAAAGCTGGAGGTTCTCATACTTTACATTATTGCAATTAACAGACTAGGAACCACCAAGTACTGCTGCATGCCAGTGACCCCTAAGACTTTTGAGTTTTCAGCTATGGGTGGCACAAAGATCTCCAGTGAGGCCTGAGAGCTGTTAGAGGCAGTAGACTATGACAGAGACTGCCCCCTTCCTACCAGCTCTGTGCTGTGGAATGCCATTCTATATGTTGTGAATGTGTGTTGCTGATTGATCGATAAATACGATGCTGATTGGCCAGTAGCCAGAGAGGAAATATAGGTGGGGCAAGCAGATGAGGAAAATTCTGGGAAAAAGAAGGGTTAAGTCAGGAGTCTCCAGCCAGACACAGAGGAAGCAAGATGACAAGGCAGAACTGAGAAAAGGTACCAAGACATGTGGCTGCATATAGTTAAGAATTGTGGGTTAATTTAAGTATAGGAGCTAGTCAAGAATAAGCCTGAGCTGATGGCCAAACAGTTATAATTAATATAAACTTCTAGCAATTATTTTATAAAAGGCTGTGGGACTGTGGGTGAGAGATTTGTCCTGACCGCAGGCCAAGGGGGACATATGAAAACTTCCAGCTACAGCTCTGGTAGTCCTGGGCTGTCGATGAGGATGGCTTTGTGAATCTGTTGACCACATTCTGCCTCTCCATGGCTTCTCTATCACAACATGAAGGTCTGAACAACATCAAGTGACGTGGGCATCTGAACACCATCTGAATGCTTGTGAACAGTATAAGTATTCTCCTGGCTTCCAAAACTACATGGCCAAGAACTTTGATGCCAAGATGCATCCTATGCAGCTGTAATAAGCCAGAGAAGGCTGTTGTAACCAATCATCCCAATGGCACAGGTTGGGGTGGGTGTGGATATTACAAGACAGGTGTTCTAGAACCTCCCAAGACCCTAAGGATATGCCATCATGATAGACCCAGTGAAATCAAGTTATGTACATGCAATGAGTTATGTAATCAAGGCAGAACTGCATGCAGATGTCTTCACAGAGTGGCTGGAATCTCAAGTGAGAGTCTAATGACCATCCTCAATCCCTCTTCTGAGGAAATGTCAGCAGTCCACAGGCTTCTCCTGTTGATCTCTTGCAAGTGGGCACAGATAATCTGATCATGGTAGCTGTTTTGTTTGGAGGACCATATTCCAGACTATTGTCTTGAAATATTACCTCCCATGTTGCAACATAAGACTTAAATCTGATTGTCTAAGGCTTAGATCATTACTTGACTAACAGCATATTGGACTCCTGCTTTGCTGCAGTCCACTAGGAAAGAACTCTTATGGTTCATGAAGGCCATTGAGTGCCCTGCCCCTTGGAGGTCACCTTACTGGTATCTGAGAATGACTTGGGCATGATGCTATAGCCAGTTTCTGTTGAAGACCTGCCCACTGGCTCCACCAAGATGGATGAGGTCTTGTTGACTGAGCCTGGGCTGACAAGACACTGGCCTGTCAACTTGGCCTTGAATGGACTACCCATGATGTGGGTGGGCCCATCATCTTTGACACCAGTCAGGTAGTTTCCAGGGACAACGGGAGTGTACTCAACTTTGTACTCTTCTGGGATTCCTTGGCAATCCACGTTGACCTTGGTGGTTCTTCAATGGCAACAGATAATATCCCTGGGCCTGCTTGAGTGGTTTTGATGAAGAACTCTGATTGGATACCTGCAGTACCCTCCTCAAGCCCAGCACCTTAGGCTGACACTAGAGCAAGATTCCTTCCCTGTTTGGCCAGGCCCCCCAACATGCGCTTTGAAAGGGATCCCAACCATATGTCTCGCACTAGTTCAGACACATGGCATTCCTCCACTGCTCCTGAGGGTTTATGCACCTTTGCATCAAGCTTTCTTTTTGCATCATTCAGCCTTATAGCAAAGGATGCTGACTGGTTAAATGTCAATCCTGATTCTAATGGCTCATAACAGTGAGGCATTGAGTGCCATCTAGATGTGATGATGAGCATCAGGTAGGGTCTATCAGAGATGGCCTCATGGTTAAACTTTATAGACACCTCATAGTTACCAGGCTCTTGGATAATATAATAAATACCACATGACCCATTTTTATGGTCATCAAATGTAATCTCTGCCTTTCTAGGCCCTCAACAACAATGGAGAGGCCTTCAGCATCTGCTTCTCAGGTCCTGATGCTGAACTCAACTGGGATGCCTATTTCTCCCCTCTCCAGGCCAGGGCCTCCTGCCTGGATCTTATGAGCACCTCCTTCACCAAAGGGCCCATGTGAACTGGAAGGGGTTTCACGTTACATTCTGGCTATGGTATTTTACACTGATTGTGTGAATGCCCATCTCCTGGGACACAAATTGGACACAGTGAGAGTTCTTCCCCACAGACACCTTGGGTGACATGGACCAAGGGGCTGGTGACATGGGCAGATATGTCACTGCTGTTTTCTGGAATCTGCAAGTTCACATCACAGATACTGCCAACTATGGCCATAGATAGAGCCTGGCTGGTCCAAGTGATGCTCTCTTTGACTCTTCCCTCACCACTGATCTTCACAGTGAATGGACTTCTAGGCACATGTTCATCCACAAATTTGTTAGAAATGATGTAGACCCCAGGCACAGTGGGGAGGTAGGATACCTTGTGGACAATGTCCTTCAGGTAGTCTATCTGGATGTCCACATCGCTGGATCATTCTACCACCAAGAATATGCCACCATAACTTGCATCTCTTGTGTCCACAATAAAGTCAGATATTTCTAAAGTCTGGCCTTCTGACCGGCCTTGGTCACATAGACTTGGGTGCAAGCACAAATTGTCAGTTTCAGACTGGATCATGAAAATGGATATGGGATTCCAGTAATGTGGTTGCCACTCTTCTTGATGTTGACTAGATGTTCACCCACCTCTCAGAGGATGAAAGAAATGCCAATGTGGTTTTGGGGCAGCTTCCTCAGCAGACAGGGCTTGTCATGTCCAGATGGGGCTTGATATTGACTGTCATGTATTAACGCCAGTCTCACTGATGTCCAGAAGGAAGTTGGCAGCTGATCCTTGTGGTGATATACTGTGTACCCTAACAAATTTGCCTGAAGCTCAAAGAACAGAACAAGCCATCAGATTAAACACAGAGGCCAGACAGTGGTGGCATGCACCTTAATACTAGCACTTGGGAGGCAGAGATCTGTCTAGATCTCTGTGAGTTCAAAGTCTCCTTGGACTACATGACATTGACTCAGTTCAGAAGAGAAAACAGAGCCAGGCAGTGTTTGGATACACCTTTAATCCCAGTACTAGGAAGCACACATGCCTTTAATCCCAGGAAGTGATAGCTAGGTGGAGAAAGGTATATAAGGTGTGAGGAGACAAGGGAATAGAGGTTCCTAGAGGCTTTTCAGCTGGAGGTGCTTTTGGCTGAGGACACCCCTTTCAGCTGAAGGCTTTTCGGCTAAGGAAGCTCTTCCAGCTAAAGCCCCTTTGGCTAGAGCTCTTTCCAGTTGAGGAGTTGGTGAGGTCAGAGGTGGTGGCTGTGGCTTGCTCTGATTCTTTGATCTTTCAGATTTCACGCCAATATCAGGCTCTGGGTTTTTTATTATAAGACCATTTTAAGATTTGAGTTACATCTGGCATCCATCTTTTGGGGTATGAATTCACTCAGTCTGGAGCTATATGTGGTCAGAATCTCCACCACATCTACACAAGAGTCCCTATCCTGCTGGCTAAGTTTTTGTTGTAGTCCTTCTGCAGCAAACATCATAGGTTTTTGGGCTCTCAAAACGGCAGGAGTTAGCTACTTTTCTTATTTTCCCTATGCAGATGGCTGACTCTTTTACTTCTTTCCTCTCCCAGTGGGTTTTGGCTTTCTCTAGGACCACTCCTCAGGCTCCTGTCACACCATCATCTGAATCATCATTGTAAGAAGATTTCGTGAGTCACTTGGGATTTCTTAAAGGGAGGAATTAGTTAAAAGAAAGTTTTTTTCCCACATTAAAAAAGGGGAAACATTTTTACAATGTATTTGGTCTCTGTTTGATAATACAATGATAGACAGTCTGAAAATGGAACAATTAAATGAGAGGATAATTAATGTTGATGGGATTTATGTAATGTTAATTATAAATATTATTTGTTTGATCATTTCTGCTTTATCATTAAAAAAGTAGGTTAATATGAATGCCAAGATAAAAGTTTTAGAAAGCCTGTTAAAACAGATCATAGAAATATTCAGACCCTAAAAGGAGAACCAATCTCAGCATTGCATTATAAGGTTACAGAGAAACAGCCTAAGTCTTTCAAACAGCCAACATTAATCTATCCAGTAACCTTACAGGAACTGCCAAATGATATCTATCCTTAAGGCTGTGTAAGAGCTGACTCGACTCCTGTGCAAATGTTAGATTTGAGGAGAGATTCAAAGAAGCAATAGTTTCATATGGTATCCAGTCATCTTTTGTGAAGCAGATGTTAAATTTGTGGTCAACTTGTAATAGAATTATCCCTCAAGAGATTTGGTTACAGCAGTTTTAGAGGCTGGTCCCCAATTACAATGGAGGACCTGGTGGAAAGATGAGGCTAAGACCATTGAACAATGGAGTAGAGCTCCAGGTATTGAAATTGACCAAGATCAACTTCTTGCAGAAGGTGATTATGATGATATACAAAGACAATTATTTATATGATGACCACACCCTGACTTTACACTGCATGAAGCAGCCTTGAATGCTTGGGGAAGAATTAAAGAAGTAGGAAAGAAAATTGAGTCATTTACAAAAGTTATACAGGGCCCAAAAGAAACCTTCACTGATTTCTTACAAAGACTGACTTCAGCAGTGAATAGGATGATAACAAATTCAGAAGCTGAACAGATAATAATTGAATCTCTGGCTTTTGAAAATGCCAATGAACAATGCAAAAGGGTAATTAGGTCATTAAAGGCAAGATCAGCACCCTTGTAGAAATGGATCCAAGATACAATAAATATTGAATCTCGTGACTGTGATAATGCTTGGGTAGGAGAGGTGATTTCCAGAGGTTTAAAGAAAAATAGTAATGTCAAATGTTTCAAATGCAGTAAACAAGGTCACCTAAAAAGGGACTGTAAACAAGGCACTCCTAAAAATAATGTTTTTTCAAGGAATAATCCCAATAGAACTCCCCGTCACTCTAGATTATGCAGAAGGTTTGGCAAAGGTAGACACTGTACTGATGAATGTAGATTAACAAGGGATGAAGTAATCCCTTGCCTTTGCCATTGGCAAATGCCCTGAGAAGCCTCTTGAAGAACCTCCCATGTCAAATCCGTTTAGTCCTTTCCTATCATCCGGGAAGAAACTTCTTCCCAGAGCAATTAAAGAACCTAATGCCTATTGTAAAAAAAAAAAAAAAAAAAAAAAAAAAAAACTATGCAGCTATGGATGATAAAACAGCTATAGAAGAGAACAAAAAATCGGAGGAACTATAAATCAAAATTGATAAAAATTAGATTAGGAACCTCCCCAAAGTTAGGGTTGGGGAAGGGTTTTGTTTTTGTCTTTCAGGAGAATGGAGGCTAAGGAATCTGAAGACCACTGGACAAATGAGACAACTGAAGAAAAACAATAAATCATGCATAAAACTTGTCCCAAGAAAAAGATTTTCTATAGTGAACCATGACCATGCCTAATCATGACTTTGAACTCTCCAAAAAGATGATGGGACCCTTCAATGATGATTCCCTCAGGACTATGATAACACCACCAAACTGACAAACACCACCAAAAGATTGGCTTTGGACTATAAACTGCTCAGGACAATATTGAGATGGCTAGCTGAGATGATACAGCTTCTCAGACTACTCTAGCCCAGAACTTGAGACAAGCCCTGTACTTTTGCATTATACAGAGACTGGACAACAATGATACAGCTACCTCTCCTAAGACTTGACAATTAACTCAAAATATGTCTTTTCAGGATCCCCTAAAAATGCCTTTGCCCCCAGACAGCTGGAAGTAATTTAAAGAACATGACACCCACATTTGCAAGAGGTGGGGTGGGTGGTTTTTGGTCATTCAATAAGTTATGGATATTTGTCATTGTTTAGGATGGTTGATTAGAAGTTGTTATTGTTAATAGTCAGGAAATGGCTGAACAAAGGAAATTAGATTCAGGGTTCTTGTTTGAAAAAAAGAAAAGGAAAGGAAAAAAAGAGGATATATATAAAAAGGTAGATTATTGAATCTACTCTAAAAAATGATAGCATAAAAGAGTAGATTATTGAATCTACTGTGAAAAGAAAATATGAATATGATAAGATAAAAAGGTTGAATCTACTTTTAAAAAGCAACTAATGGGTTGGGCAGTTGTGGCCCATGCCTTTAATCCCAGCACTCAGGAGGCAGAGGCAGAGAGAGGCAGAGGTAGGCAGATCTCTGTGAGTTCGAGGCCAACCTGGTCTACAAAGCGAGTTCCAGGAAAGGCGCAATGCTACACAAAGAAACCCTGTCTCCAAAAAACAAAAAACAAACAAATAAAAAAAAGCAACTACTAGTTTTAAATATTTTACATTGGATTGGATTTTTGTATGTTGTATACAAATTTTGTATATTGATACAAATTTGAGATTGATTTTATTAGAATATACTGTATATATATTTCTAAACTTGTTCAAGGTATTGTAAATATATAGTTCATTTAACAATGTAATGCAAATTTCTAGTCCTTGAAAGTTATTATTACCAACTAATTAGTATATAAAGAAGTGTAAGAAGAGTAGAAAGTAAATTAGGTACAACACTTTGGATTCACCAAATAGGATAAATAATGGAGTATTTTCTCTGAATCTGTCAAATGTCAATAGTCTAGATATTGTTAATGTAATTATTGATTGTATATATGGTATATACTTACTGTACTTATTGTATCTAGTTTTTCTTATGTTAGTTATAATGTTCCTTTATTATTTTAGACAAAAAAAAGGGGAAATGTAGTGATACATTGTGTATTCTAATAAATTTGCCTAAAGATCAGAAAACAGAACAAGCCGCTAGATTAAACATAGAGGCCAGAGAATGGTGGCACACAGCTTTAATGCTAGCACTTGGGGAGGGGGTTAGAGATCCATCTGGATCTTTGTGAATTTAAAGGCTATATGAGATTGACTCAGTCTGGGAGAGAGAACAGAGCCAGGCAGTGTTGGAACACACCTTTAATCCCAGCACTGGGAACCACACATGCCTTTAATCCCAGGAAGTGATGGGTGGGTGGAGAAAGTTACATAAGGCATAAGGATACAGGAAATAGGGGCTTTATGACTAGAGGTGCTTTTGGCTGAGGAAGCCTCTTTTAGCTGAAGGCTTTTTGACTAAGTAAGCTCTCTCAGCTGGAGCTCTTTCAAGCTGAGGAGTTGGTAAGAGGTGGTGGCTGTGGCTTGCTCTGCTTCCTTGATCTTTCAACTTTCACCCCAATATCAACTATCAGATTTTTATTTAAAGACCTTTAGAAATTTGAACAACAGATCCTAGCTTCACATGTGAGTAGCTTGTGCTTGTCATTATACTTGAGCAGGGTGCTGTAGTCACCAGGCAGGGTGGGCACGTAGGTCACTGTACATGTCCCATCTTTGTTGTCAATGCAGCTGATATCTACTTTTGAGGGTCAGTCCTTCTGTAGCAAAATTCAAACCACCTTCTCCTGCATCTTCTGTGACAATGGGTAAATGAGGCATTTTTTGTTGGCTACTCCATACACAAGGCCTGGACCATATGCAGAAAGGCTCCCACTATTATGTAGTTCACACAGAGCAGGAGAGGGCTTTCAGGGATGTGGCTGCCCATGTATTTGATGTGCATCTTGTGAAGCCTGACTTCAGTGTGGGCATATCTGACAGTGACCGTGCTATCTTTGTTGTCCATGATCTCAGGTGTAGCTTTCTTCCCAGAGACATATACACCTCTTCTGTGATTTCTCCTTTCCTGACAGCAAATGAAATTTTAAGTAAATTTGTTGCAACTCTGTAGATCTGGTCCCAGATTTTGACACCAAAACGTGAGTTTTGCAATTCTGGGGAAAGGGAAAGCAACACCTTGAGCTTCCTTCTTCGGACAGCTCTGATGGCTGAAGCTGCAAGGAGACAGTTCAGCCCTGGAGGGTGAGGTATCCTGGACACCTCAAGCTGCTCAGAGCAGCTCTGCCCTGAAGGTGTCCCAGACACCTAAAGCTGTTTAGCACAGCTCTGATGGCTGGAACTGCAAAGAAGCAACCCAAACCTGGAAGGGAAATTATTCTGACTTCTCATTAAAGTCAGGCCTGGAACTGCTTCAGCAGGGAAGGGTATCCTGACTGTTCAGGAAATGCAGGGTATCCTGACTGTTCAGGAAAGTCAAGCTATACCTGGTGTGATGGGGGCTGGTCTCCCCCCAGGATATAGCAATCTTGCTTCTCTCTTGGAGAGCCTTTACAGCTGAGCTTTGGTCACCCCCCCCCCCTTAAGGGGACTTCCTAGCAGAGCTCTGCTTCTCTAGCCTAAGAAATTGCAAAAATGTAGCAATATCCTCCCACTCAGGAGAAAAGTGTTACTTTTTCAGCTCTCTCTTGCTCTGTCCACTGAGGGACATCTCAGCAATGTTCTTCTGTTCAGCTCCCCCTTGCTCAATCCACTATGGGTTGTCTCAGCAAGGTTCTTCCGTGCACCAGTGAATGAAGGTCTTCATACCCAAAACTCTTTTGAGAGAGAGATTTATTTGGGAAGGAGGAATCTAGGAGAGTAGCTGCCTCTACCAGGGTGGAGAGAATAGCTCACAACTGAGCAGGCAGTGTGGTTTATATAGGATGTCCTAGGGGTGGAGTCAACCCATGATTGGTTGTTTTTTTCTGCCCAGGGATTGGCCAGGTTTGTGGGCTAGGGACAGAGATGACCCTGATTTCAGGGCCAAACTGTGTTTCTTTCACTGGCCTTTCTTGGCTTTTTGACACTACCTCTACCGTCAGGACACATTTCTTTCACTGACTCTGATTCTAGGGACCAAGAATATTATTTTGGCACTAGTTTCAGAGTCAAGGCATGTTTCCTTGGTTCTGGATTTGGGGATAAAGTGTTTTCTGGCTCAGGTCCCAAATGCAGGTTGTGTTTCTTTCCCTGGCCCTGGGCCCTAGGGCCAGGATTCTACTGTCCTGCTTTGTGATTGGTTGGATTCACAAGTCAGTTGGTCAGGGGCAGAGATGGCTCTGATTTGAGCCAAACTGTGTTTCTTTCACTGGCCTTATCTGAGCCATCTTGCCCTAGTTCTGGGCTCCAGGGTCAGGGTGGGTTTCTTTAGCCAGCCCCCTTTCCCTATAGAAATCAGGCATTCAAAAAGATTAAAGCCTAGGCCATGCACTTACTGGAACATAGGCCTCTTCAGTCACCTAGTACCTAAAGGACATGCATTTACCTGGGCCTGCTCCATGGCTATGACTTCTCTATCAGTGGCCATGACTGTGAAGAAGCTGTTGGGAATATCAACACCACAGAAGAGCACGTGGATCCCATAGGTGCCTGGCTTGGCAGCAGTGTAGAAAATGTCATAGGTGCCATCTTCATTTTCGATGACATCAACCTCAGCCTCTGTGACATTCAGAATCATGCAGGCCACTTTCTCCTTCCCAGCAGTCTTGGTATCCAGTACGAAGCCCATTTTCTCTCCAGTTTTCACAGTAGGGGCAATCTCAGGACCTGTGGCCAGGTACTTGCTGGATCCACCTGTCTGCATGGCCCAGATAAGGTAAGGAAAATGTTGTCTCCACTATAGCCAACCCAAATTACATAGTGTCTGGTCTTATCAGAGATATAGGTAATGGCATATGTGGCATTTTTATTGTTGTGGGCAGTGGTTCTCTGAGGCTTTCCCTCTTGGGGAAAGGCCACATCTGAGGGGGATGAGTAACCATGGCAACGCCTGATTTCAAGGTTCCTGCTGTAAGACTGTGACCTGAGACTGGGAGCACAATGCCTGGTGAGACAAACTGCTGAGAGAACTGCACAGGGAGTCAGGTCTTTATCAGCCAGACTTTGAGCAAGGGAAGAATTGGCATAGAACCTTGTGATGCTTTGTGCTAATAACCTTGGTTAGACATCTGCAACTCTGTCCTTGTGCATATCTGTAAAGTTTTAACTTAAGATCCATTTACAAAGACATTCAGTCTAGCTTCATTTTGCTCTTGAGGCTTTGAATCAATTAATTGTATGTGGCTTGTTTTAAAACTGAGAAGTAATTATTGTTGTCTTTATGCCAATCAGAGCTAGTGATATAAAACAGGGCTTAAGTGTCTTACAGTCCTCGTAGAATAATAGATCAAGTTATGAAGCAAACCCTAATATATTTTTTATTCATCAAAATTATGCAGCTTAATAAGAAGTCATCTTCCTAATCATCCACAGATATATGTGCCCATAAGATGGAATATACTCACGAGATATACTTGCATGCAGTGGAGGAAACACGGGCAGCTGTTATTAGGGAAAAAATGGAGTGGCACATGAGAAAAACTACAGACAGAAGCGACAGGACATTTGCAATCAGTGACCCCACGGCCTTGCCAAGTGGGGCTTCCCATCAGAGAGTTATTTCTCTGAAGAATCGACCTGCTCAACACTAGTTATCACCTGCTGTATACTCCCACAGACTCTGGAACCTCCCCCTTTTTCTTTAATAAAAAAAGAAGCATGTAAATCTCTCTAAGGGCTGTGAGTACTGTGGATAATTTGAAAGTCTGAAGATGATTGGAAGAATGACAAACAATATTGTAATAATTCTGAAATTAATAAGAATAATTTATATTGATGGCAAGCTGAGAACTAGTGTAAACACCCTGTAGGTGTAGTTGTTTATGATCCCAGAATATTTTGACTCATGAAAGGGCAGAGGAGTAACATAAAAATCTATAATAGTATGATATGATATTGTTAAGTGTGTCTAAATATTATGTTTGAGTTATCAAAAAAGAATAGTTTTGTTTAGAATATACACTTTTGTATATTAATCTTTAATTAATTTGTTTTGAGTAACTAAGAATGCTTAATGAAGCATTCTTAGATAAAGAGTTACCTGAAAAGCAGTGTGCATCTATACCACCAAGGCTGTAGCTAAAGTTGACCCGTAACTCAAATTTGTAACTAAACAATAGTAAACCATTTGGCTATAAAAGGGGCAGTACCAATTTGTCTCAAAGTATACACAGCAAGATTTTCATAACAGAACAATTGTCAGAAGTACATATGGAGACTGTCTGATAAAATATACATAACAGGACCATGGGCAGAATTTATTTATTTATTTTTATTTTATTTTATTTTTTTATTTTTTTTCGAGACAGGGTTTCTCTGTATAGCTTTGCGCCTTTCCTGGAACTCACTTGGTAGCCCAGGCTGGCCTTGAACTCACAGAGATCCGCCTGCCTCTGCCTCCCGAGTGTGGGATTAAAGGTGTGCGCCACCACCGCCCGGCTCATCGGCAGAATTTATATGATTGTAATAGGACATTTTTAAGGGCAGTCCAGTCACTGAGCTGGGGAATTCTATAGTATAGGAGCAGGGGAGAATGACAAAGGGGTGTAGAAATTGCTCATGGTTACTCCATGCTGGCAGGGGCACAAGGCCGGGCCTTCTGAAGGCTGGAATGCATGGAAGCCCAGCAAGAGCAGACTGTTTCACTTGTCCAGGCTCTGTGAGAGGTGTAGGCAGCTTTGGAAGGTCTGCTCTGGGAGGGTGCAGTCAGCAAATGGATCAGTCAGTGCTGGGACATGGCCTGGAGAGTGCATTGGGGGCCCCTGGAGTGTGAGCTGGAGGGCTGGGTGCAGGGCTGCAGTGAGCTTGTGGCAGAGAAGATGATGGGGCCTATGTAACCTTTTCAATGGTTAGGAATTTACTGGAACAAATATATATTAATGGGCAGAACTTTAAATTTCCTTTAAATTAAGGAAGTTTAAAGAGGAAATTTTGGACTTAGGTGTACATTTGGAACTTTTAAGTGCATGGTTTTGGCAGATGAGAAAGGGGCATTCCAGGCCAGGGAGAGAGGAATCCCCGGCCCCACTACCCCAGAAAAAAAAATAGGCAGGTGAGAAAACAAACCACAGCTTGGTAGTACTTTTCGGAAGTCTGTCTCGACCTGCGGGCATTGGTGTGTTTAGAACTCCTGAAGCTTATAAGAAACTTCTTAAAGAGACAAAAAGTTCAGATATGTTCATTATTATATGTAGTCTGTATTGAAATCTATGCTGTAGAAGAGGCAAGGAGACTCATATTTTGAGTCGTAATAAAAGTTTGGAAACCTAAAATTTATTTTGGTTAAAAGCATTTTTTCTATCCAGAAAAATTGGATGAATGTAGACTAGTCATATGCCCTCAACATAATGAGAAGCATCCATAGTTAAAAAAAAAAAAAACAACCAAAGAGAATTTAAAATCCCAAGCCTGTGGCTGTGATAATGGTAGTAGTGCTAGAGTAATAGTTTATCAGAATTTTATTAATTAATGTTAAAACTAGGAACCTTTGGAGTCTCAATATAACAGCAGAATAGCAAGAGAAAGAAATCTGAAACATGTTTCATTTCCTTATACATCTCAAATCACTTTTTCCCATCATCATCGAAGCCTTTTCATCCTCAGACCCTCATAACTTGCATTTACATATCCAAACAACTTGTCCCAAAGCATTTTTCACATTTAAGCCTTTATATATCCCCATATCTTAAGTCTTTTATTTTTATCTTACATCTCAGACCCATAAATCACTTATTCAAACCTTAATGTCCTTACAAAAACTTTACATCCTAAAACATTTTCTTAACTTGCCAAGAAACATAAGTGATTGATTATTGAGGGAAGTCATTGTAAGAGAATAAGTTACTTTGAAACCTGTATGGTGAGCTTATTTTTTATTTGGGATCTGGTAGCAAGACAACTTGTTCTCAGAATTGGCATTAACCCAAGGAAATGAGGCCAATTACTTGATTTTTGTTCAATGAGAGAAGTTGAGAAGGCAGGTGAAGCTTTGGGAAGGATGTTTGTTACATATAACCACAGCTTTACTGGAGGCAGTGACTACAGATTTTAGTTGTCATAAGGAACAGTATAGGCCTTTGGCTGTTAAATTTAGGTCTAAAATTTTTCTGTAAATTTGGTAGACTCTGCCTTTTTTATCAAAGCAAGGCGATTGATTCCAAAGTATATATAATTAAAATAGAGCCCTGGTAGCAATTAAGGCATGGCATAGTTTTATCTGTAGAGAGAAGCTTAAACATTCTTAAATGCCAGGAAACTAAGAAAGGAATTGACCATATCAATATTTAGCATGTTTATAGATATAGATTTGAATAGAGAATATGATCATTTCCAGTATGATTAAGCAACAAAATGTATCCTTTTATTTATCTTTAATTGACTATAACTTAAGTAAAACTTATCCTTAACAGTTTATAGTTTAAGTTACTGGGTAGATGACTAGTCATTACATTGTGTTTTTAATTATTTTTAATAGTTTATAAATTACGTAAACTTATCCTTAACAGTTTATAAGTTAGTAGCTAGATGATTAATCATTAAGTTGTATTGTTTAGTTATCTTTAATAGTTTACAACTTTAGTGAACCTATTTTTAACAATTTATAAGTTAGTTGTCTCTATAAATTTAGAACTTTATGTTTCATCCTGCTAGATTTAGCCTTAAAAATAATAAGCTTGAGTTGAAATTCTTTTAGTATGGAAACAAAGACTCTTAATCATGAATCAGTAAAGAAACAAAAATAGCTGTTCCATGAGTGAAGAGGGGAGAAATTTTATTTTTAAATTGTTAAGAGGAAAGATTTCTAGAGCTGATGAGAACTGGAGAGTTTAACTTAAGTGGCTGCAGCAGCAGGGTGCCTGTTTAGGCCAGCCAGCCACCTGGGACGGGAGGGGGGCGGAGGGAATGTTGGAGATGCAGACAGGCAGTCAGAGTTGGAAGAAAAAGGCGGAAATGCAAAGAGAGTAAGCATCTATGCAGCAAGGTTTTTCAGTTCTGAGGACATCTCCAATCAAACCGAAAGACCTTTAGAATTTTCCAACTCATAGGGAAAGCGTCCCTTCCCCCAGGGACTTGGTTTGAATGAGTTAACCGGAAGTTACTGGACAGGGCCATGATTTTTGTAAATAAACAGCTCTGTCGTAACAATTAACCCAGAAAGAGAGAGGAGAGGAGGGGAGGGGAGGGCAGGGGATGGGAGGAGATAGGGAAAGGGAAGGAGAGAGGGAGAGGGAGAGAGGGGAGACAGAGGGGAAAGAAGGGACGGGGGAGAGGAGCAGGGGGAGAGGTGTGGGAGGCCGTTTTCTGGTTCCTTGTGGCTTTACCCAGCAGGTCCACATAGAGACTGACTAGGACCATGGGCCTGAGTGCAGGTGTCTGAGATGGTCTGCACTTGGCTGTGCTGGGGGAGGAGGTCTTTTGCTCCACCCCTTGGCATCTCTATAAAAACCCTGGGGCAGAGACAGTCCGGCCATTGGAATAGGTTCCAGGCCCTCTCCAGGCTATCCTTTATTTTCTGTTTATCTCCGCAAGATTCTCCGCAATAAATCCTTCTATCTAATATTTCCTGCTGCTCACACTCAAGAAAACTCTGGGGAACTGTGGGGGTGGTGGGTAAACGCCCCACAGAGAAAGGAAGGGAGGAGGGGGAGGGGGGGAGGAGAGGGGAAGAAGGGAGGGGGGAGAGAGGAGGGGGAGGGGGAGGAGGGGGGGTGCTGGGTCTGAGAGTTAGGGAATCTTTTCTTGAGTTTTCAAACCAGCTTAAGTGTCTGGGCCAGTGTAGCCAATGCCAACCAATGCTTTCCAATAGCCCCTTAGGGAAGCTTGTTTTGTTATTTAAATGAAGAGCGGTTCCAGCTCCAGAGAACAAGCAGTTTGAAAGTTAACCCTTTTGTTTCCTGTGAATCATTTTGCTGGAAGCTCTGATTGTTGTGGCAAACCCCACCAGTTTTATTTACGTTCTCAGGCGGTCACGTGGAGTGATTTATAGTTAGGTAGAGCAGAGGAAGCCCAATAAGATTGTAGTTGTTGGTTATGCCGCGGCGCTGCCCCTCGTGGCTGGTCGCCGCCCACAGCGACCATGCAGTCGGAGCAGCGTGCTGATTAAAACAATCATAGCCATGGTTACCTTTTTAGAGCTTTATTGGGGGGGGAGAGAGAGGGAGAGAGAGAGAGAGAGAGAGAGAGACAGAGACAGAGACAGAGACAGAGACAGAGACAGACACAAAAGAGGGGGGAGGGAGAGAGGGGAGAGCCGAAGGGAGGAAGGAGCAGAGAGGAGAGGGGATAGAGAGCCCACAGAGGGCTCACCTTCTATTTAGTCTGGGAAGCTGGTGAAGGCTGATGACGTAATTAAGGATCAAATCCTTACAGTAGTACCTTGCTGCCTCTTTTTTATGTCCCAAAGGAAATAGCAGCGGGATTCTCTCATGAAGGGAGGGTATAAAATCTCTGCGTGCCATTGTGGGTCGCTGAATCTGACCTATAAAGTCAAGGAGACTCAGAGGTTCCTTTGTTTCTCTTTATGTTTCTCGTGGAGGGGGACATTTGGGATTATGATACTCTGTTGCTTCCTCCTCCAAGTCAGTTTCCCTTTCAGAGGTTCATTTTCCTATGCCTGATTTATCAGTCTCCTCTTGGGTTGTCTTCTTTGGGATCCGTTATTACAGGGTAAGCACTCTTCCTAGATTCCGTTGGACCCATTCTGAGGGAAGAAACTATACAAAGAGAATGCTTAAAGGAGGCTCAAGAAAACAGACTACTCACCCTTTCAAAGGCTCTGCAGCATCCAACCAGTGAGCACTCTCTCTACAGTCCCCAGTGCAGAGTGTCTCTCTGGAATGCTTCCAGATGGTGCTTCTTGGGGCTGACCTCCCAGGGGACCACCACCCTTCTTGCAGATAGTCTCCTTAATTGTCTCCCTGCCTTTTCCTGGTTCTGGTGCCAGATAGGGGATTTGAGAGTCCAACTCTCAGGCTGCTCCTGAGGGTTGCTAAGAGAATGCCTTTCAGGATAGGGACTTAGAAGAACTTCTTAAGCTGTAATAAATGCACGCAAGCCAAAATAGGAGCTGCTCTCAATAAGCAACATTTTTGATATATTATCATAGTTGGAATTGCTTTGAAATACTTACTTCTGACTTTCCATAATATTAAGAAACAAATTTTAAAACAAAATAACTATTTGCACTTGATTTCCTTAATACTTTTTTTCCCGAGACAGGGTTTCTCTGCGTAGCTTTGCGCCTTTCCTGGAGCTCACTTGGTAGCCCAGGCTGGCCTCGAACTCACAGAGATCCGCCTGGCTCTGCCTCCCGAGTGCTGGGATTAAAGGCGTGCGCCACCACCGCCCGGCCGATTTCCTTAATACTTTTAAGAATACCAAACTTTTTACTTTTATTTATTTTAATTAGGGTAGGTAGGAACAACTAGAGTAATTCACTACGAAAATCTTAATCTTCTTTGAACCTGACATGCTTCTTATTTCTCTGTTCAGGCTTTTTGGGAGATGTTCCTTCAGTATGACTTAAAAGTGATTATCATTTTACTATTCACATGAAAAACATTTAGCAAGTGTTCTAAATTCTTTAATTTTGAGTCCCTGTATCTTATATTAGATATTTACAAACAACAACTTTCAGATACAGGATCTCACTATGTAGCCCAACTTGAACTCACAGAGATATGCCTGCATTTTAACTCCTGAGTTCTGGGATTAAAGGCATGGGCCAAAACATGGCACAAACAACTTTGAATTCATTCTTCAACAGTTGATCATGATTGATGACTGCTGTCCTTATCATCTTTTTTCATTTAGAAAGAGCTAATCAATCTCATACCCAAACTGCTGGCAAATAGCTACCTTATTGAAGAGTGTTTAGAGATCATCATCCTGGACACTGATGTTGCAGATGCTTTTAATTAACAGCATAACCACATCTGGATTATTATGAGCACATACATAATGCAGTGAAGTCTACAAATTGAGAGGATGTTTTAAGAAATTACAGAATACTATGTCAAAGCACATTCAAGTGTAAACACTAGATAGGATGTAAGTCATATCCCCTCAGGACAGTCCAACAGAGCCAACAGGCCTATGAGAATTTTGTTAAACTTGTTGAAGTTCTTCATTATAAGCTAGTTTATTTTGCTTCTTAGGTAATTGATATTGGATGATAATGGTGGTTCATTTATGCTGGGGGAAATGGAATTCTGTCAGATGGACTCAGTCCAGAATGATACCAGACCTTAAAAAAGAAAGCAATGCCAATGCTCCTCAAATTGGCAACTGAAGGAACATTTCATGAGTCTTTACTAAGCCACATTTACCCTGATACCAAAACAACACAAAGACCCAACATAAAATTATAGACTAAATCCCCTAAGAATATAAATGCAAATTTCTCAATTCAATACATTGAAACCCAATTCAAGCACATGTAAAAAAAAATTATAACACAAAAACATGAAGATAACAGCCATAACATATATGCAGACTTCCTGGTGAAGTCATATAGAAACCCTGTGCTTGCCTCTTCTGTCAATGTGAGCCTATGTGAGTCCTGCTTAGTTGATTCAATGGGTGTGGTGGTTTGAAAGAAAATGGCCCCCAAAAGGAGTGGCACTATAAGAGATGTGGACGTTAGGCTTTATGGGAGGAAGTGGGTCACTGTGGGTGTAGGTTTTGAGGTCTTTTTCTCAAGCTTCACTCAGTGTTACAGTTAGTTGACTTCCTGCGGCCTTCTGATCAAGATATAGCCAGCACCATGTCTGCCTTCATGTATCCATGCTCCCTGTCCTAATGATAATGGATGGAACCTCAACTGTAAGCAAACAACCCCAATTAAATGTTTTCTTTTTAAGAGTTGCTGTGGTCATGGTGTCTCTTCACAACATTAAAAATCTCTAAGACAGAAGTTGGTACCAGGACTGGGGTATTGCTGTGATAGGCCTGACTGTGTTTGTTTGGATGAATTTGGACTTTGGTAGTTTGGATTTGGAAAGCAGTAGAATGGTTTAAGCCCTGTTTAATGGGACATACTAGTAGGAGCATGGAAGACAACAGTGCTGATAATGATTTGAAATGTCAGGAGCTGGCTCAAGAGGTTTCAGAGAAGAGTTTTAGTATGTTGTCTAGAAATTGTTCTTGTGATACTTTGGTGAAGAGAATGGCTGTCTTTCCCCCTTGTCCAAAGAGTCTTCCTGAGGCTAAAATAAAAAGTTTTGGATTAATTCCATTGGCAGAAAAATCTCCAAATGGCCTAATATAGACTCTAATGAAGATTTAAAATGAAAGGGACCAAGTTGACCAGGGTAAATTACAAAACAAAAATTTTGAGAAGGAAAAGAGCACCAGGAAGTGGAATAGAGCTAAATTCTGTGTTCAAGGAGATAGATGTATTAAGAAGGGAAGCAGAGGCAGGCGGATCTCTGTGAGTTTGAGGCCAGCCTGGTCTACAGAGCGAGATCCAGGAAAGGCGCAAAGCTACACAGAGAAACCCTGTCTCGAAGGAAAAAAAAAAGGAATAAAGGGAGTGGTGACATCAGGGCAAGATCCCACTCAGCTAAGTTTCCAACTTGTGCAAAGGAACTAAAGAAAAGCTTAGAGCCAGGTGTGGTGGGGCACACCTTTAATCCCAGCAATGGGAAAGCAGAGGCTGGTAGATCTGTGAGTTTGAGGCCAGCCTGATCTACAGAGCAAGTTTCAGGACAGCCACACTTAGGCAATGAAGGAAAACAGAAAGCTTGTGAAGATGTAATTAAACAGAGGCCATGCACCAGCCCCAGTAAGCAGCAAAACTTAGTTTCCCTTCAATTCAGATAAAATAGTTTTTTCTGTACATTTCCTCAAATCAATCAAACAAATATTATCAAGCCATGGAAAGCCATCTATGACCCCCATCTCCACAGTGCACAGTGAATGACTGTGTGGACTCTTTACCTACCCCTGAATGTGGTGTCTATTGACTTGGGGATGTGCTAGCCTATTTATAATATTAATGTGTTCGCTGTAGTGGATCCTGTGTCATTTAATATTTACACCAATGCTAAGCATTTAATAAGATTTATCTATCATAGGAGTTCAAACCAACAATATTGTTTTTGGACAAACATAGCACAGTTTGTAGACACTGGCCCAGGACTTTATCCTCCAGAATTTTGAATATTAAATCAAAGCATCATTTCTAAATCATCTCTTCAAAAATTAATAATTTCAACAAACCAGATATCATGTGTGGCCTATGGACCAGAGATAGGGAAGGTAAAAAATATAACAGGTAATATTCTGGGATCAAGGGCTTTAGTAGGAGCATTTCAGTACTACATGTATATATTTATACATGCATATGATATATATGTATGCATATGTATATATCTGTATGTGTGTATATATAAATGTTTATGTATATGTATAGTTAAAGAATGGTTTAAGAAACTTCTCCCACGTTGTAATAACATAATGTATCTTAATACTTCTGTGATGTTATTTAAAGCTGTTTTAAATCAGGGAATTGATGTCAGTTGTCATTTATTTGATGACTATTAAAAACTTCCCCTTATGGTAGGACCTTTCTCCAGACAGATCTTTTCACTCTGCCAGCCATAGTTGTCATCACTGGCAACACTCATTTTATCAGACTCTTCAACCTTATGCATGGTTGCTCATGGAACCTGCTGATGTATCTTCCCCAAATACCTCCTGAAAATTCTCAATGAGAATTTGAACAATAGAAATGGGTAAGACCACAAGGCAAAAACAGAATGCTCTGTTACTTGACATAGTTTCAATCATATTTGACATCATAAACTCAATATAAAGAAAATGTGAATTACAGAATTGTGAGAAAACAAAAGATGCTATAAAAATTATATGAGACTGTGAAAGGGCTAAGAGTGTTATAAACATGTTTTTAATAGTATGGTGAATATAATATATTATAATAAAATGGGAAAACTTTAAATGATCTCATTGCAATGAATAATGTTTTATTTTTACTTTTAATGGTGTGTGTGTGTGTGTGTGTGTGTGTGTTTGTGTGTGTGTGTGTGTGTGCGCACGCGCGTGTGGCCCTATGAGTAACTGTGTGCCTGTTACTGTAGTGGTAACGTCCACGCTATCACCACCCATTCACCATGTCCGAGCATAGGGTTGTGGATCAAAAAACAGAGACAATAACAGCGGGTCATTAGTCTCAGCAGAATGCCCAATGCTGTTTATTGAAAGAAGGAGGAAACCTTAAATACAGGCTTACAGTACAATGGCAGAACCCTGGAGAGCAGAAGTTTGCTACTGATGTTCTATATTCTTACATCTAAGTTGTTTACACCAAATGCAGGATACACAAACAAAGAACCTCCAGTGAGCATTCAGGAGGAAGGAAACTGGCAGGGAATCAGCATAGGGAAGACATCTGGTCAAGGTCACCAAGCAAGGCAATAGCTAACTAAAAGGGGGGGGTGGCTAGGGCCCCAACCTGTTACCAGTAGCACTAGAAAAGGTTATCAGATGACATGGAACATAGAATTCAGGTAGTTATGGAACATCAGACTTGGGTGATAGGGTACTCAGGTACTCTGTAAGAGTCCTCTTAAACCTAAGATATATATCAAACCTTTGGCCAATATTTATTGTTAAACTGATTAAATTTGTGTTTTATCTTATTCTTTCTCTCTCTCTCTCTATCCCTCTCTCTGTGTCTTATATCTGTCTCTGTCTCTGTCTGTCTGTCTCTCTCTCTCTCTCTCTCTCTCTCTCTCTCTCTCTCTCTCTCTCTCACACACACACACACACACACACACACACACACACATACCACACACTCACAGAAACACTGGAATCTCTAGGTGTGTTTGTGTGAGTATTTCCACACGGGTTTAAATGATGAAAAGAGACTTCCTGAATATGTGTGCACAACTCTACTTATAAATGAATAAATAATGCTGAAACCAGCTAAGCACCAGCTTTAGTTTCTTCATGCTTAACAATGCAAACTCAGTCCTGTTACAAGAAGTCTCTGTATAGAATGGATAATCTAGATTCTTTGCATCTTACATAAATATGATTCTAACTGCATATATATTGCAAAGTTTCAAGGACACATTAGAAAGAAAAATGAGAGCTGAGAAGCTGCCAAAAGGAACTCTGAGTGAATAGCATTAAATTGTTGATCATTGATTGATTATTGATTGTTTTCATTGTCCTTTGGTGGAGATGAAAAGGAGGAAGTCTTTCATTGTGGTAGTTTGAATGGCATACCACTCATATTCCAGGCATCTCAATATTTGATACCCTGTTCTTGACACTGTTTGGTGGTTTATGTGGTTTGACCTTCCTGGAGGAAGTACGTCATTGGTTGGAACTTAGGGTTTCAAAACCCATGAAGCGTTTCCAGTGCACTCTCTCTGCTTCATGTTTGCTGTCCAAGACAAGAACCTCGGTCTCAGCTTCCTGTTTTAGTTGTGCTGCCTACCAGCAGTCCTGCTTCTCTGCTGTGATTGTGAAGGACTCTAATAATTCTGTATCTCTAAGATCCAAAGAAACACTTCCTTCTATAAGTCTCCTTGGTTGTGGTGTTTTACTAAAGCTGTAGAAATGTAACTAAGACCAAAGACCTTACTTCCAGGAGTAGCAAATCCATATCTAAGAAGAGGGAATCCTAATTGAGAAAATACCTTCCTAAGACTGGCCTGTAGTATAGTGAAGTCTGTAGAATATTGTCTTGATTAATGGTTTAATTTTTAGAGACCAGATCAATAGGAAAGTGTCATCCCTGAGCTATTGGTCCTGGGTTCTAGAAGAAAGCAGGCTGAAAAAGATAAGAGGTGCAAGCCAATAAGCAGCACCCTTCCATAGCTTCTGCTTCAGTTCCTGCCTCCAGGTTCCTGCCCTTCTTCAAATTGAACCCTGACATTTCTCAGCAACTGATTGCTTAATGGAAGTTTAACATGATGTGAATCCTTTCTTCTATAAGCTGCTTTTCTTCCATGTTTTTTCATAACAATAGTCCAAACTAAGGCACTGGCTAAGTTGAAAACAGTGCTGTTTTTTTTTCCTGAGATGTTAGAGTTCTTAGAGAAACAGAACATACATAAATGAATGTCTCTCTCTCTCTCTCCCTCTCTCTCCATATATATGTATGTATGTATGTATGTATGTATGTATGTATACATGTATAGATAGATAGATAGATAGATAGATAGATAGATGATAGATAGATAGATAGATAGATAGATGATAGATAGATAGATAGATAGATAGATAGATAGATAGATAGATGATAGGGAATTTATTACAATAGCTTTCATAGTGAGGTGGTGGTGGGTGAAGCCCGTAATACTGGTACTTAGGCAGCAGAGGCACTTGAATCTCTGAGTACAAGGCCAGTCTGGTCTATAGAGTATATCCAGGTCCATCTGGCTCTCTGCACCAAGAAGGATAGATGAGCAGAAAGCTCAGTGGTCCTAGCAGCTCAGGACACAAGATCCTCACAAAGGAAAGCAGTTCCCTGCCTCTTGCCCTGAAGGGGGAGAGGAAACCATAGCATTTGTCAGGAGTCCTGGACCAGGCTAGGCTAGCCAGGCCATACCCTGCCACTTCTTTCCATGCAGCAAGGCTTCCTTTCCAGAGCAGGAGGGTTGGGGTTAGGGTGGACCTGAGGATTAGGGAGGGACACTGAACTTTTCAAGCAAGAACTATTCAAGTCCCAACTCCTCGTCTACTGCCATCCCTCCACCAGCTCTGTCCATGCAGGGAGCGTGAGTACTGTTGCTGCAGGGCTTCAGGCTACAGCTGTCCTTTGGGGCCATCCAAGGTAAGGAGGCACCCTACCTTCTTGTACCCACTCACAAACACACACTTCCCGCTGACACCTACCTCTTTTCTCCCTGCTGACTAGTGGAGGAGAAGAACCCAGCTTTCTGCAACCAAAAGGCAGCAGAGGCCCTGGATGTTGCCAAAAAGTGGAAGCCTGTTTAAACACCAGCCAAAAACCTCATCATCATCTTAGGGGAAAGTGAGCATACAAGGCCTGGCCACCCTGGGGCCCTTGCTCTCCAGGTACCCAAGATCACTTATAGGTCCAAGAAGGCCTGGGGTTCAAATCTGTCCAGATTCTGTTTCTTTGGGGATGGGGGTACCCACAGTGACAGCCACTAGGATCCAAAAGGGACAGCTGGAAGGCCATCTAGGACCTGAGACACTCCTAGCCGTAGACCGATTCTGATATATGACTCTGTCCAAGGTGAGACTGGGACACACCTGGGATGGGGGTGGGAGTGGGGGCTGGAGATGGCTGGAGGAAGAAGAACCCAGAAGAACTAGATCCCACTTTGGCAACCAGGACAGTGCAGACATGTGCCAGGAAGCAAGGACAAATGTTCACCAGTAGCACAAGCTGAGAGTGTCTGTGTTCTCAGACATACAATGAGGACAGACATGTCTCAGAGAGTGCAGGTACAGCCACAACCTATCAAGGCCAACTACAAGACCATTGGCTTGATTATAGCTGCATGATCCAACCAATGCAACACTGCATTTGGCAACGAGGTCATCTCTGTATCATGCAAAGAAAGCAGGTAAGCCAGGCATGGAAGTGTATGCCATTAATCCCAGCATTCAGGAGGCAGAGCCAGGCAGATCTGAGTTCAAGGCTGGCCTTGTCTATATAGTGATGTCCAGACCAGCCAGAACTACATAGTGAGGACTTGTGCAAAACAAAGCAACAAAACCCCCAAATAAGTGTTTTAGCACCAGGCTAAGGAGCTAGAGGAGGCTTGGAGCACTAGGTGACCCACCTGATTATTGTCATTTCCAAGAAAGTCTGTGGGAGTGGTGACCATGACATCGATGCAGCATGCCTCTCCAGCTGGCACCTACACACACACACACACACACACACACACACACACACACACACACACAGTGAACATGATTGGTACTAGGATGCAGAAATGTCTGCCTCTGCAGTCCACTACAGCTGCAAGGACATTGCCTCACAGTTCATCTCCAACATGGACATTGATGTGAGCTTGAGGAATGAGAGATGAGGGCTGGACTGAATGTTGTTCACCACAGTATAGGCAGCCAGCAGCCAGAGCTCTGAGTCTTCAGTGGTAGCTGAGGAATTTGTAGGGGGAAGGTGTTGAAATGCAGCACAGGAGAAACCCTTCCAGCAAAGAAGTCCAGACCTCCACACTGTTGGCAGAGACAATGTTGATGCTGCAGGTGGTAGCTGACCCTTGATTAACTAAGCTCACTTGACTCTAGTCCAGGGTCCCACAGCTGGCTCCAGTGTCCCACGCCATTGCTCTCCTCAGATTCCTCCTGTCCCTCTGGTTCCCTGAACCTTGGCTTCAGGTTTCTAATCTCAGATCTGATTCAGGTTGCCAATGCTGCCACTCAACCATGGGCTCCAACAACAGACCTCACTCAGAGTGTTACACCCAGACTCAGAACCTGCAGCACTTCCCTCCCAGGCCATGGCAATCTAACAGGATGCCCTGCAGACTGAGGGGATGCCAGTCACAGCCACCCCTTGGCCAGCTCTCTCTGGTGTTTTTCACTGATCTCAGATCCCAAAACATGTGATGCCATGCATTCAGTCAGAGATCAGCCTATGACTGAGAAAGAGGACCATGTAGTCCCTTGATGTCCCCACAGGGC
Organism: Peromyscus leucopus; assembly: GCF_004664715.2. Taxonomy (NCBI): domain Eukaryota; kingdom Metazoa; phylum Chordata; class Mammalia; order Rodentia; family Cricetidae; genus Peromyscus; species Peromyscus leucopus. The sequence continues at coordinate 16,903,079 of NC_051068.1, read as the reverse complement.
AAGGACTGAATGTGCTGGACTTCTTGACTCAGTGTCTACAGCTCATCCAACATATCCTGCAAAGGCTGATGAAGCCAAGATAACCAGTGGCCTTTGGACAGTCCTTAGGTGCCACCACTAAGCCTCAAACCAATGATATTCCTGACAACCTCCAGGGAGTGGTAATTCATAAATGTGGCTCTATGCCTGACTTGCACAGTAATGGCCAAGCAAAGAACATTTTCTTCAATCTTCTGGGAGGTTTTGGAATAATAAAATGAACTATTATACAATCTAATGGCAGCAGTGCTTTCCTGAAAGAAAAGCTGAGTGTTCAGGTCGAGGTGAGGTGAGAAATGGAAAGCAGAGTGATGGAGAGGAGCAGACTGTTGGAGGGTCATTGACAAATTGAGACTGGAGCAGCACAAGTGGCCCTGTACAAATGAGGGATGAGTCATGGTTTGCAGGTTCCACCTCCTAGCAATGAGCTTCAGGTTTGCAAGGATCAAACAGCTTAGCCACACACTGCTTAATCATTGCCTAAGACTCCACCCCTTAGCCAGCTTTAGATGTAGGGCAGGGGCTCTACAGAGCAGCTAGTGTACTAAAACAAAAGTATGCAAAGCTTATCCTGAAGTGTCCAAAGCCCCAGTGACACAGGACATGGCCCTGCTTCTGACTAGGAAGGACCCTAATGGGTCATGGCCAGTACAGTTTTCTGCCTCCCTGTAAGCAGGCCACTACAGACTCACAGGGGCTGCCTTGGAGTTAGCCTTGACTGGGCTCAGATTTCAGATTGGCAGAGACCAATATGCTCTCTCCAAGGTGTTCAGGGCAGATAACTGTGGTCACACCAGCTCTGAAAAACATCCAAACTTTCCACCTCACCATCCCAGGATGCAAGAGCAGTTCAGGAGGACCCCAGACTTCCCAGGTTCCACTGAATAGCAGTGAGCATGAACATGTGACTCAGGGATCTGGTTTTATGCTCTAGTGCTCCCAACTGCCTCCAGCAAAGATGGGAGTTCAAAGGTCACCAAATGGACAGCTCTAGGATGTTCATAGAGGGGCCCTGATGCAAGGAGCCTGGAATGCATGAGTAAGGGATCTGCAGCCTTTTGGGTGAGGAGGATGAGCTGAGACATCTGCCATAGGTACCCCACAGCTAGCAACACCTCATCCTCAGAGAAGTCCTCCTGGAAGATTTGGTCCATCATCCACTGGAGCATTTTCAGAAAAGTCACATAGTAAGAGGAGCAACCAGACCAGCAAGAGTACACTAGAGTCCAGATGCACAGAGCCCTGGTCTAGCTCTGGGGAAGCCTTTTCCCATAGCCTTTACTGCCCACTATGTCAAGGTCACACTGCAGGGTGCTAAGTGTCTACACGTGCCCCAGCAACACTGTTGAACACCTTTGCATGACAAGGTGATCTGGAGTGGAGAGCAGCCTGGCCCTGTCCTGCTCCAGCTCCTCCCAGCAATCCCCTAGTGACTGCTGCTCATATAGGCCAGTGTGAAAGGGGCTCCAGCTGCAGGATCTAGCTCCTGGCCCTTCTGCTCTTTAGCACTGGTCCTCAGAAGGCTGAGCAGCTGACCCAGGAACACCCTGCAGATGCCCAGGTAATGAAAGCTATTGGGGTCCAGCCCCAAATAACCTCCCAGAGTCCTCAGAAGAATCTACAACCAGCTGGGAAATCTACTTATATATGAATCAATATACTTATCTGAAGGTATATCAATAAATCTATTCACACAATGCTCTTTCTGTCCATCACTTTATAGTTCTAAGAAAGCTTCAACTCTGCCTCTAATCTCTCTGCTCTTCTCTCTTTTTTCTACCTCTTATCTAAATCTACAGCTTCCTTTCAGCTCTCCTTCTTATCTCCTCTCTTGCCTGACTTTTTACATTTCCAACAGGAGACTCCTTGCAATCCTGAGAAAAGTTCCAACACCCTCAAGTTCATAGAATAATCCTAGAATAGACAATAAGGAGCACAGCCATTACTATGGTACATTACTATAGTAGTTTCCAAGGTCACAGGACCAGAGGGACGGGCACACTGCCCAGTGTGACAAACTCTGAGACATAGCTTTTTATCAGCAGACTTGGCAAGCAAAGAATTGGCAGGCTTTTCTTAGGGTGTTTGGTCTTAGTAACCTTGGTAGACACCTGCGACTCTGACCTTGTGCATAACTGTAATGTTTTAAACTTATCTCTATACAAGGGCCTTTAATCTAGTTTGAACTTACTCTGAGATAAAAATGAGCTAAATTCATGCAGTTTGTCTTAGAGGAGAGATTATTATTTTTCTGCATTAGTCTGAGCAAAAGGAACAAAGCAGTTTTTGTCTAGAGTCCCATGGAACAATGGATCTGGCTATGAAAATATCCTAGTATATTTTCTATATATAAAAATTATACAACTAAATGAAAAGTCATCCTCCTGAACGCCCACAGATACATGTGCTCATCATATTGAGATATAATCATGATATGACATTTTTATGAATATGCATGGTAATGGAAAGACATCATAGGTGTTATTGCATAAGAAGTTTACAACAAGAAACAGCCAATTCATTCAAAAGGCCATAACCTCAACACGTCTAGAGTGACGGCTTAGTCCTCTACCAGAGCCCTTATTTCTCTTAGGTTGGCCTTTTGAACATTATTGGTCCCCTGTTGTTACTCCTACGACCATTTGCTACCAGCAGCTCTCAATATCTCCTTTTTTCATTAAATTAAAAAAAAGAAGATATGGCCCAGCAGTTAAGAGCACTGGCTGCTCTTCCAGAGGACCCGGGTTCAATTCCCAGCACCCACATGGCAGCTCACAACTGTCTGTAATTCCAGTTCCAGGGGATCTGACACCCTCACACCAATGCACATAAAATAAAGTTTAAAAAAAATTCTTAAAAAAAAAAAAGGAGAGATTCAAGATGGCGGAGACAAGCAGACACAGGTAGGCCTGTGGCAGCGGCCTGCGGAGGTAGACGGGTCCGGGGGCAGCAGCGGACAGGGACATTCAGGCCCAGCGGCGGCCCACATAAGTAGACAGGCCACGCGGCGGAGACAGGCGGACGCAGGTTGGCAACTCTCGGAGGTGGACAGGCCCGGTGGCAGTGGCCGACAGGGACATACAGGCCCAGCGGCAACCGGCAGAGACATACAGGCCCGGTGGCAGCTCGCAGAGGTGGATGGGCCCGGCAGCAGTGACAAGCAGAGGTAGGTAGGCCCGGGGTGGTAGCCGGCAGAGACATACAGGCCCGTTGGCCTCCCGCAGAGGCAGACAGACCCAGTGGCAGCTGACAGGGACATACAGGCCCTGCGACGGAGACAAGTGGACTCAGGTGGGCCTGTGGCAGCGGGCCACAGGGGTGGACAGGTCCGGGGATGGAGAGGGGAAGACGCAGCTTGGAACGGGGACACCCCTAGCCCCAACACCTGGGGAAGAGGCTATCTCCGTGGGTCGGAACCAGGGCGAGTCTGGACACTCCGTCTGGGGACAACCCAGGGCCCAACTGCTGATCCTGTGAAACCCAACAACTTGGAGGTGTTGGTGAGACTACCCTGCTCAGCTGAAACCCATCTGGGAGAGGATTCAGATGCCTACAGTTTGAAGTCTGAAGATCAGCTGAGGAGTTGACAAATGAACAAAATGTGACCTGGGAACACAGAAGAAAGAGCTACCCAGCCACCAAACCAGATCACCAGAATCAGAAGTATATAATTCACCGACTGAAATCAGCTGTCCCTGAAGAAACAGCCCAATAGCACCAATTTAACCAAGAACCCCTACTAAACCAAGACTAAAAATTAGAACAAGAGAGGCACTCTCAGACACAGACACAGACACCACCTGCACCGCACAAAGGAGTAAACGCCAGTGCAAAAATATAGGCAACAACATAAAGACCTATATGGCAACATCAGAACCTAGTGATTCTACACCTGCAAGACCTAAACATACCATGACAGAAGAAACAGAAGAAATCAACCCTAAAAATGACTTTAAGAAGATGATAGAGGCCCTTAAAGAAGAAATAAAACATTCCCTCAATGAGGAAATAAAAACTTTCCTTAAAGAGGAAATGAAAAACTACCTTAAAGAGGAAATAAAAACTTTCCTTAAAGAGGAAATAAAAACTCTCTTAAAAAGGAAATAAAAACTTCCCTTAAAGAGGAAATGAAAAACTCCATTAAAGAGGAAATAAAAAACTCCCTTAAAGAAATGGAAGAAAAAAACGAACAAAAAAATGGGAAGAAATCAAATCAAGCCAAGAAAAAGCAATTAAACAGATGAAAGAAACATTCCAAGATCTGAAAAATGAATTTGAGATAATAAAGAAAACACATGCTGAGGGAATGCTGGAAATAGAAATCCTGACAAAACGAACAGGAACTACAGAAACAAGCATAACCAACCGATTGCAAGAGATAGGACAGAGAATCTCTGACACTGAAGACACGATAGAGAAAATAGATTCGTCAGTCAAAGAAAACACTAAAGACGAAAAAGTCGTAACACAAAACGTCCAGGAAATTTGGGACACCATGAAAAGACTAAACCTAAGAATAATAGGGATAGAAGAAGGAGAAGAATACCAATTCAAAGGCACAGAAAATATATTCAACAAAATCATAGAAGAAAACTTTCCTAACCTAAAGAAAGAAATACCTATGAAGATACAAGAAGCTTACAGAACACCGAATAGGCTGGATCCAAAAAAAAAAAAGTCCCCTTGCCACATAATAATCAAAACACTAAACACATAGAACAAAGAAAAAATATTAAGAGCCGCAAAGGAAAAAGACCAAGTAACATATAAAGGTAAACCCATCAGAATAACACCAGACTACTCAATAGAGACTATGAAAGCTAGAAGATCATGGACAAATCTCATGCAGACACTAAGAGACCACGGATACCAACCCAGACTATTATACCCAGCAAAACTCTTAATCACCATAGGCGGAGTAAACAAAATATTCCAGGATAAAACCAGATTTAATCAATACCTGTCTACAAACCCAGCCCTACAGAAAGCCCTAGAAGGGAAAATTCAACCCAAAGAAGCTAAACACATCCATGAAAAATCAAGCAATAGATAATCCCACACCAACATATACCACAGAAGAAACAAGCTGGCATAGCTATCCTAATATCTATAGAAAAAGGATGTTTCAAAAGAGAAGAAGTCTTGTGGCAATGCCTCAGTGGTGCAGGTAACTACCAGAACTCGGAAAAGTTGGTTGAACTTGGGATTGACTGGGAGGCCAAAGATTTAAAAAGCAGAAGATTCTCTCAAGACACAAGTTGTGTGATAATAGTGTGTTTTGTGTGTGAATGAGAATTTGTAAATGTTGAATTCTAGGCTTCGACAATCATTGTCAGTGCAGATCATGCTGAAAGTATTTATGTTTTAAAACTTAAATTATAAAGCTAGTTACGTCTTTCTAACAACTAGTTTTAATGTTTATGAGCATATTTTACCTACATTACCTTTTCAGGATGTTGAGAAAGATGCATCACAAGCACAGGCTAGAGGCTGGGGGCTAGATGGTTTTGAGGAAGAGGTCTTGGTGGACTCTTTCATAGAGCAAAGGGAAGCAATGCCTTCTGGGAAATGAGCTAAGTTTTAATCTAGTCTTTAAGATTAGAAGTCAAAAACAAAAATATTAAGGAAAGGAAAACCTAATTGATCTTTGAAGTATTGTTGTGTGGAATTGAGTGGGACTTTTGAGGCCTTTCTTCCAGAAAACAAGGACTTGGTTGTCAGGCCTATATTAGGCCTAAACCTTGGTGCCATGTAGTTGTACTTAAATCATTTCAATGGAAAGTGTCTTAGTGATTGGAACTTCTAGTGCAGTTTGGAGTTCTTCCATTTGAAAAATGTGATATTTGTATGGGATTGTTTGAATCTTGTTTTCTAGTCCCTCCCCATCACCATCCTCATAGTCTGAAGGTAGATTTTTCTCTTGATAAAGGAACAAAAAAGGTGAACATCTTGTTTGTAAATAGGTATCTAATAACTAGTGGTAAACTTGAAATGGTAGAATTCTTTAAAGCCTAATTCTAGGTAGCCTTAAGAAAATGTATCTTAATTATTTTTGAACCTGTATTCACCTTGTTTTTTTCAAATATCTTAAGTTATATTTTCTTTTTCAGAGCTGCTTCTTATTTGGGGCTACTTTTTTTTTTAATTGAGGCGTAATTCATAAAAGGGTATATTGTTTTGATGAGACTTTTTACAACTGTGGCTGGATGTCTTTCTTTAGTCTTCCCCAGAGGACCATTTTACTTTTTTAGAGTTACTTTTTAAAGTCATGAGGTCAACAACTTGGACTACTATGCATGTAAGTGCTAATGCAAATTAAAGCCCAAGTTGACCTCCAGCAGCAGTTCATTCTATGTTGACAGTGAGAGAACACTTTGCCTGTTAGGATACTGTTACTCGTGGACTGAAATGCTGAAGAAACCCCTCCCCCTATTTTGTTTTTTGCAAAAATCAAGGTATATTCTAGGGTTTCCTGGTTGACCTCAACAGATAATCTGAGATGATAGTCTTAGTTCAGAAATGATCTGAATGTAGATTAACAGTCTACGTGTACAGCTGGCTAAGTGAGATCGCTTTCACAGTTCTGCATGTACCCCACCGGCTCCCCATTAGTCACTGAACTCTTAAAACTGATATTGTAACATTATCACAATGTTTTGTGCCAATTTTATAAACTTTACAGTGCAATATGTGTTCCTTTTCTGAGGCAAACCAAAGGTATATTTCTCAAGGTTCTGCTGCTATCAGCAGCGTTGATGGAGGATTTTTTATACATTTGTAATAGATAGAAATAAACCAGAAAAAAAAGAAGAAAAAAAAAGTGGTGGAGGAAAAGGTGAACACTGCAAGAATACTCAAAAGGGCTGAGAGTTGCAAATGCCAAGAATGGCTTTGCATAGTAAATGGAATAGAACAGCTCTGAACTATAGCTTACTTTTCCTGGTTTGGTCTGACAGAATGATTGAATGCTTTTGTACAAAAATCAGAGCCTTAAAAACAAGGATTTGGTGAGATTGTAAAATGGTGTGCCACTTTGGCAAAACAGTTTGGTGGTTGGTCAAAATGCAAAACATTGTTACTCTGTTACTCAACAATTCTACCCTTAGGAATATATCCTTAAACTACTGAAAATGTGCACCTATGAAACATGTACATGAAGGTTTAAAGCAGTGTGTTGCTAATAGTAAAAAAGTTAAAACAACTCAAATAGCTATCAAATACTGGAGAGAAATAAAATGTGGCTTATTCATACAATAGAATATTATTAAGACATAAAAATGAATGAGAAACTCACAGATTAAATTACTTTGGTGAACCTTCATAATTTCATTTGTAGATCTTTCCATTTGTAATTTATAAATACATTTGGGGTTATAAATTATAAATGTACTGCCTCCTGTCAACATTGTATACTTCTATTTGATGATTTCTGTGTCAAACATTATATGGAAATGTTTCCAAGTAAAAAAAAAAAGTTGAGCCGGGCGTTGGTGGCGCACGCCTTTAATCCCAGCACTCGGGAGGCAGAGCCAGGCGGATCTCTGTGAGTTCGAGGCCAGCCTGGGCTACCAAGTGAGCTCCAGGAAAGGCGCAAAGCTACACAGAGAAACCCTGTCTCGAAAAACCAAAAAAAAAAAAAAAAAAAAAAAAAAAAGTTGTAAATTAATAAAATAGCCTTAGCAAGATTCCAAATTCATGCCCTATGCCTACACTAAATATTGCTACTTTGGAATATTTAGTTACATAGTTGAAAATGGTTATAAGTAAAATATGGGGTTTTGTTGTTTCAATCTTTACTTATTAAAGAAATTGTATTTGCTAAAAATAAATAAATAAATAAAAAGAATTGTAAAAAAAAAAAGAAGAAGAAAAAGAATTGGTAAATCTCCCTAGGATAGTGACTAATATGAATAAATTAAAAGTCTGGAGAGGACTGAAAGAATGATAGGTAATGATTCAATAATTAATATTGATATTTAATCAATATTTGTATCAATAATTTATATTCACATTTAATAATCAATATTCGTAACCAATAATATGTATTTAAAGAATGATCAATCAATAATCTATATAGATAGTAAGCCGAGAATCAGTTTAACCATCTAGTTCTAGTATGCTTGAAAAGCAGTCACACAAGACAGTATATTTACACAGGCTTTAGGTGACAGCAATTGTTTTATTACATTTATTTACATGTATTTATGAGATCTTAAGATGACTCATCAGGGCAATGCACATTGCTGTATAAGCACAATATGATTGTTCCTGGGAACCCATGGTAGAGAGATCCACGTCCTGAAAGTTGTCCATTGGCCCTTACACATGAGGTATAGCATGTACCTACACTCACACATCAAACAGACACAGACATCACACACACTTCTCTCACACATATATACACAAGTACACATGAAGCACACACAAATGCACATATATCACACACATAAACACATACCACACACACAAATACACACACACTCAAACATAAACTAAACTTATACACAAACACACACATACACACAAATATACTCAGTAACATAAACAGACACACAATCATGCACAAACACACATAGATACACATCACACAAACACACATGGATCACACACCCCCAAACACACAAATAAACACAAACACATACACACAAACATAAATACAGAGAGAGAGAGAGAGAGAGAGAGAGAGAGAGAGAGAGAGAGGGAGGGAGGGAGGGAGGGAGGAGAGAGAGAGAGAGAGAGAGAGAGAGAGAGAGAGAGAGAGAGAGAGAGAGAGAGAGGAGAGAGAGAGGAGAGAGAGGGAGGGAGAGAGAGAGAGAGAGAGAGAGAGAGAGAGAGAGAGAGAGAGAGAGAGAGAGAGAGAGAGAGACTTTCCAAAGCAGTATTAGTATTTAAAGAAACTTAAGGATATGTGTGGTGAATAAATTTACACAGGACTGGATTTTTTTGTTCAATTTTTAATGTAATTTGTATGACATAACAGTATGTTCTGAAAAGTTCTGATTCATAGAACTAGTCTGCTCTTGTATCCATAAAAGTAATATTGTCAAAGTATAATACTTGGAGTACTTTGGCTACTATGAGGAGAGGGTGAATAAATTGTTTTTTCACTTAATATTACTGACTTAAAAGAATCATTTTGAGTTTCATCTATAGCATAAAAAGACATTGTTTTGTTTTTGTTTGTTTTTATTGACACATTCTTTCTATGAAGCCCTGACTTCTTGTAACTTGCTATGTAGACCAAGCTGATCTTGAACTCCCAGACAGATCCTCCTGTCTCTGCCTCCCAAGTGCAGCAGAGTGTGGGGAGAGAGATTTAGATAGGATGGTCTGTGAGATCCACAGGAGATGTGGGCATGGTGAAGGGAGGCTTTGTGTTCTACCTGCTACATCTTCCAAAATGATCCCTGGGACTGAGGAGGGGATTGAGATATACATGTGTTAGGTTGAGCATTGCCCAATAATGTTTTATTCTCTGCACTTTGGCCAGATATGTATCACCATGTAAATCACAATCTACTTTAATTAGAAGCATTAACTTGAGGGATGAGAGGTCCATTGATCTATGGATACAATGGTAAATTATTTTAAGTCAGTTTAATTCTTTGTCCCCTTAGCAGCATAATAGCAGTACATTCTTCCCTAAAGCCCTTGTCTGTCCTTAGATTCTTAGTCTGATAGTAGCACCAGATATGTGTATGTATCCTGTGGAGAAGGACTAAGATACAGTCAGGAAGAAGTTGCTTTATCCCATATTTGTGCTACTATTGCACTGGTGGGTATGTTTTGTCAGGTTGGTCATTATTGTAGCTTGAAGCACTTGCAGTTGGGCAAGACTGATGATAACTTGTCTCCTTGCTGATGATAACATGCTTGCATAGCATGATCCAGCACTATGACAGCAAGTCAATGGAGATAAAGCTTCTGTATCTTTTCCAGTTTGATATTTTTTTTTTTCGAGACAGGGTTTCTCTGTGTAGCTTTGCGCCTTTCCTGGAACTCACTTTGTAGACCAGGCTGGCCTCGAACTCACAGAGATCTGCCTGCCTCTGCCTCCCGAGTGCTGGGATTAAAGGCGTGTGCCACCACCACCTGGCTCCAGTTTGATTTTACCATGCTTTATACTTAAGCATATGGTGGCTTCAGCAATAGCGTCTCACCATCATGTTCTTGAGGATAATCAAGAGCAATAACAATACAATGTAATATTTCAGAGGTGTTTAGGACCTAATTGGCAAGAACTATAGCAGAAGTAACTTATACACAGCACAGAGTTTTTATGTGTTATCCTCTGTTGTCTAGTAGGGGCACTGTTCCTCTGTTTAAGAGTAACTCCATTTTAATTCTGTCTCTCTCTCTCTACTCTCTCTATTTTCTTTTCTGTGCATATGTTTGTGACTTTCTGTGTGTGAGTGTATGTTAATAATATTAAAGTATAATCAATTTCCATGTCTTTTTCAAAAGGTCTTTGGCTTTATTTAATTCTTTCCCTTCACCGTCTGGTAGCCCACCTCCACTTCCCATCCCAGTTTAATTTCACTTGGTCCATTTTTCCTTTTTTATCTGTGCATTCTATCTCTGCTCTATTCATAGCTGTTGCCATGGCACTTCATTAGTTTCGTGAACGTTATGGGTCTTGCAATTGAAACACATATCTGAAGATTTAACACCAACTTCCACAGGGACAGAAAACATGTGATGTTTATCTTTCTTGGTCTGGGTTACCTTTATCAAAATAACTGTTTCCAGCTCCATCTGTTTAGTTGTGAATTCCATAGTTTCATTTTTTCCCCCAATATCTGGATGACATTACCCTGTATGACTAACAATTTTCATTATTCATTCATCAGTTGATGCAAATCTAGGGTGCTTCCATTTCCTGGTTATTATAAATATAATCACAATAAACATGAACTAGCAGATGTCTCTAGAAGAGGATGTGGACTCCCTTTTGTATATATATGGAAGTGGTATTGCTGGGTCATATGGCATATCTAGAGTGACCTTTCTGAATAACTGCCACACTGATTTTTAAAATGGTTGCATCAGTTTACATTCCCTCAAGACTTGAAATGGAGTTTCTTTTCCTCATATCAATGACAGCATGTGTCACTTTTTTTTTTTTATCTTAGGCATTCTGACTGGGGTAAGATGAAATTAGAGAGAAGTTGTAATTTGCCTTTCCTCAATAGCTAAGTATGTTAAACACTTTTGTTTGTTCTTAATTTGTATTTTATTTTTTGAAAATTCACTATTTAGTTCTATTTCCCATGATTAACATTTAAAATATAAACACATAACAACTCCCTTCTCCTTCCTGTTTCTAATCATTTCATGGCCCCCACTTACTCCATCTCAAATTGGTTGTCTCTTATTTTCTGTTATTACTTTTATATGTCTATGCACATAAAAATTTAAATATAAGCTGCTGAGTTCATTTGGTAATATATATATATATATTTATACATATATTTTTTTTATTTTTTATATATATATATATATATATATATGAATACAAGACAGACCACTTTGTTTTTGGTAACCAACTGGGAGGCTCTTGCCTGGGAAAATTAATCCTCCTTCTCTCAACACTCAGTAGTTTTCTGCAGTACTTTGTTTAGGGATAGATTCTTATTAGATTCCTTTCCCTCACCTTATCTTAGCATATCTACTGATCATGTTTTCTTCATCACCTGAGATCTTGCAGATCTTTCAGATCTCAGGGTCTGTCCACCCTGCCAGCTGTGGTTTTGGGTTCCCAGATCCTGTATGATACCTCCTCTGGAGGATCAGGTCTCCTCTTCCAGGGCCCTGTGGTTTCAGTTGATGGCTGCCCTGCTGTCTCCACTGGTCATGATCTTAGAGCAGTCCTCCAGTGTAGCAGAGAAGCACTCCCCATTATGCCCATTTCCTCAGGGCTGAAGTCACAACAGGATTCTCAGGTCCTCTGAGTCAGACTAAAAGAAAGTCTGGAAAGGCATTTCCTAGGAAAAGAGAAACATCATGAACAAGAAGGTGGATTGCATAGTTAGTGTAACAAATGTTATACTTTATTGTGCTGATGGCCATCACACAGGGTTCACAGTCTGAATTCCTAGCTATGGTCCTAAGCCTATTTCCCCAATACTGTTGTGTAGTCAAAAGTTTTCTCCTGTCCCACCCAGCCCTATGGTCCTGCAGCCACTTATAAAATGTCACTCAGGGGACTAATAGTATTTACAAACTGTATGGCCTATGGCAGGCTTCTTGCTAGCTAGCTCTTATTGTTTAACTCAACCCACAACTATTAATCTATGTATGGACATGTCTTTGGTAGCTTTATCAGTCTGCTGGCATATTGCTCCTTAGGCAGCAGGCTGGCATCTATCTAGACTCTGCCTTTCTCTTTCATGTCTCTCTCCTTGGATTTCCCACCTGCCCCTAAACTGCCTTACCATAGGCCAAAGCAGATTATTTATTAACCAATGGGAACAACATATATTCACAGTGTACAGAAAGACATCCTCCAGCACCGTTGACCTATGTAGAGTATTTTGGTTGAAGGTCTGTTCCAGTCTTTAAAAGATGTCTCTAATTAGAGAGTGAGGATCCTGGGTGAGACTTTCCAGCCACAATGAAGTTCAAGGTGGCATATCTCCAGATTTGGAGAGCAGAGCATTACTCTTGGTCTTTGCTTATAAACTGTCCAGTGGACATCATGGGGTTCTAAGACTGTGTCTGGTTATCCTGAGTGAGTGATGTCATTGAATTCTGGTTATCAGGTGCAGCCTTGGGTATAGTGGAGTTCCTGACTATGCTATTTTTACATGTCTAAAGACATGTATGTTTTTACTATGCTCATTATAGTAAGGCTTCTGATTCACATATGGCTGGCCATGAATAACAAATAATACATCAGAATGCCTTGGAATTAATAATGGCATGGCTTTTTCTCATGAAATGAAAAAACAGGAAAAATAACAGTTACCTGTACAATAAAATTACCCTGTGCAAGGTATTGGATTAAAACAGGCATCTCAGAAAACATAACCAGTGTCACGGAAGTGCCTTATTTCCACTATGTTCAATTTGGAAGACAAGGAGCAACCTTGCTATTATTCCTACACTGGGTGAAATGTAAGACAAATACTTCATATAATCTATCATGAGGCTTCTGCCAGCGGCACATTACGCTGTGTGGTAGATTTAGTCTTTACTAGTATTTTTTTTTTTAAAAAAAGAGGTTTCTGGGCTACACGCTGCTTTGATAAAAGCGTAGACCCACTATTTCTGAGACTTAATGACTCCCAGAGCTGGAGAAAACGTACCACTGCCATGTTGAAAAGCTGAAGGGGGCGGAGCCAGCAGCCACAGCGCTGTTTCAGGCTTAAAAGGCTACAGTTTAAAGCAATAAGTTCACAATAAGACTGATTCAGATGAAATAGTTTATAATGCATGTAAAAATGTACGTAGGCTTAAAAAATATATATATACCGTTATATAAACAAATAGTATCTAAAAATAAAGTGTTTAAAAAAAAACAGCAAAGGTAATAAGCCACGTAAAGGTGGCTATCACACATAAAATCTGGATTATGTTGTCTTTGATATTCGTAACTAAAGAAAAACATTTGATTATAAAAGCTGTTCAGTTATGCCAAAATGTAAATTTTAAAGATACCTTGACTTCAAAATTTGGATATAAGGATATGTTACTTTGGAAAAGAGGTTCTGTTTTTGTTTCCACAGAAAGCCAGAGGCTGTGGATTTGTTCCAGATTAAGATACATCAGGTTTCACCAGCCAAGACCCCCCCCCCCAAAGGTCTCCGATGACACCATGGCCCAGATGATCCAACATCTAGCGGTTTCAAGGCAACTGGTTCACATAATACAGCCTCACAGACTACCCCATAGGCCTAAAATTTTCTTTGCGCCCCCATAAGATACAGCGACCCCTCCAGCAGGAAGTAGTAAGAGATGCTACGCCCAAATTCCCAAATATATCAAGCTGGCTTTAGAGGTGGAATTGGCTCACTCCCCCTCTAAACCTAGACATATTGCTTAAAAAAAAATGATTAAGAGATTCTTGTGTCCCAAATCAGAAGAGCCCTCTGGCGTGGGACAGAGAAAAAAACAGTATTTTTATTTAAAACAGGTTGATTAAAAATGTGATCTTTTTCTAAAAAAGAAAAGGGGATATGATATAGATATATAGGAGGATATGGAGATGATAAGATAAAAGGGTAGATTAATGAACCTACTTTTAAAGAACAACTTGTTTAAAATGTTTAACATTGGTATAGATTTTAGTTTATGTTTAAAATGTTTTACATTGGTATAAATTTTAGTTTATTGATACAAACTTGAAGTTAATTTTGTTATACTGTATATATATATATATACATATATATATATTTCTATTCTTGTTTGAGGTTATGTTTATGTAACTCATTTAAAATTGTAATGGATAATTAAAAAATAGATTAATAATTAGTCATCTATGATAATCATATCTGTAGCCATGTTAGTTAAGTCTTCTAGGTTTACATAGATATATTTCAGATAGATAGGTAATCTTCAAACACTTAATAGACCTAGAGAAAATGGCATTTAAATAACTTAAAATTCTGTTGACATGAGACACAATTGCTCCTGGCTGCACCAATTGATCCCGAGAGAATGTTGGGCTTCTAAGACATTTCCATTGGAAGTTTGTCTTTTTGGCACAAAATGGCCTACTGGGCAAAGAACTGCCCTTGCCTTTATGGCTGACAGTACAAATGCAATGCTGTCCTTTCTGGACAAGCGGGACACAAGGAAAGCAACCACTGTACTCTGCCAAGACAGGGTAAGATGGTCTCTCAGAATTCCTGCTTCTGAAAATGGTCTGTCAGATACTCTAGGCCTGTAGCCAATTTGAATGCACCAACAATGCTGAGAAACATTAGGTGACTGTCCAGGCTGCCAGCTTTCTTGGTCTACTTTTGCAAGATTCCCGAAAGTTGCTTGCATCCATCTACCATTTCTCAGGTACCTTTATGTTCCTTCTCAGGTCTTTGAGATGGTTGAAGACTAGATAGTTGTAGTTTCCTCAATTATGAGAAAAGATAAGTTAGATATAAAACCTTAAACTCACAAATATAAGATAGATAGGACATTTTCTTTAATATTGTAACTGCAATTCTTGCTTGATAATTGTTTTGTTATATGTAATTTTACCATGTTAAAGTTAAAACCTTCCTTTTTAAAAAAAGAAAAAAGGGGGAAGTGCTGTGGATATTGCTCTATATAAATAAAACACTGATGGCCAGTGACCAGGCAGGAAGTAGGTTGCCAGGCAGGAAGTAGGTGGGACAAGGAGAGAGGAGAATTCTGGGAAGCGGAAGGCTGAGGAGAGACACTGCAGCCACCGCCAGGACAAGCAGCATGTAAAGACTCTGGTAAGCCACCAGTCACGTGGCAAAGTATAGATTTATAGAAATGGGTTAATTTAAGATAAAAGAACAGTTAGCAAGAAGCCTGCCACGGCCATACAGTTTATAAGTAATATAAGCATCTGAGTGATTATTTTATAAGTGGATTGTGGGACTGCAGGGCTTGGGGAACCTGGAGAGAAGCACTCCAGCAACAATGGGGCCTTGGATGGATCCACTGAAAATTTCATGGTCTTATAAATTATGGTATGGAACCAAACATACTTTTGGTCTTTCTCAATACTGTGGGTTCATTGTTTTTTCACACAGGAGAACGTATCATACTTCCTTGTGAACATTAATACTTAGTACCTGTGGTAGTCTAAGTGTAATTGGTGCTCATAAGCTCAAAGGGAGTGGCACTATTAGGAGGTGCAGCTTTCTTGCAGTAGGTATGGCTGCTGTGGGATGGTCTGTATGTCAAATGTGTTGCTCTGATTGGTCAATAAATAAAACACTGATTGGCCAGTAGCCAGACAGGAAGTATAGGTGGGACTAACAGTGAGCAGAACTGAGAGAACAGGAAGGAGGAGGGAGACACTGCCAGCCACCGCCATGACAAGCAGCAAGTGAAGATGCCAGTAAGCCACAAGCCAAGTGGCAAGGTATAGATTTATAGAAATGGATTAATTTAAGATATAAGAACAGTTAGCAAGAAGCCTGCCATGGCCATACAGTTTGTAAGCAATATAAGTCTCTGTGTTTACTTGGTTGGGTCTGAGCGGCTGTGGGACTGGCAGGTGTCAGAGATTTGTCCTGACTGTGGGCCAGGCAGGAAAACTCTAGCTACATATGGCCTTGTTCGAGGAAGTGTGTCACTGTGGGAGTGAGCTTTGAGGTCTCATATATGCTCAAGTCACTCCCAAATTCCCAGACCATTTCCTTTTCCTGTGGGTCAAGTTGTACAATACCCAGCTCCTTCCCCATCACCATGTCTGCCTGCACACCACCATGTTGTACCATGATGATAATGGACTAAATCTCTGAAAATGTATGTCACCTCAATTAAATGTTTTTCATTTATAAGAGTTGTCATGATCATGGTGTCTCTTCACAGCAATAGACACCCTAGTTAAGACAGTAAATGATTTATTACCCATTAGAAAGAAAATATGAGAATGCTGCTAATTTTACGTTTGATACAATCATATCACACATAACCTTGTGGTGTTGCTCTTCATGTGTTATTAATAGAAAACTCAGTAATCCAGTATAGTCATTCTTTATTTCATGTAACATACAATAACAGTTATTTAAGTTAATGTGTTGATTGAACAACATATTATACTATAATTGTGTGTCAACAACCTCCTTTATTTTTTGATCCCAGTAAAATTAAAAAAAGAGCAGTATTACAAAAATTTCAATATGATACTTGAAACATTTCTAACTATTTTAGAAAACATTCTTAAAAATTCATTGGGTTACTGGCAGCTGGAATATTTATTTTAATAGGCATTATTTCAGCCTCCACAGTTGGAATCTTAGCATACAACAAAATGTGCAAACAACTCAATTTTCAAACAAACTAGTTAAAATATTTTTAAATTAGAAAAAGTTCAAGAAAAATTGATATTGATTTTATAGAATGATTGGATGGCAGAAAACAACCTAGGAATGTAAACTAAAATTTCTCCCACTTCCAATTCTCTTGAAATATAAGTAAATATACAGGAAATTCCTTGGAAGCTCCATCTTGTGTAGAAAATTGCAGTACTTTGAATAATAAGCCAATGGTATAGAAGAAAATGTTTACTGGAATTTATTTTAAAATATTCTATATATATTATTTATTAAGCTGTTTATAGATAGTGAGTTCTAGGCCAGCTGGAACTTTCTAATGAGATCCTGTAACAAACAAAATGCAAAATTATATTAAACTATATTTGTGAGTGTGTGTGTGTGTGTGTGTGTGTGTGTGTGTGTGTTTTATTAAGACACGTCTTATTATCATACTCCCTATGTAGACCAAGCTGATTTGAATTCAAGAAAATCTGCCTGGCTCTGCTACATACCGTGCTTGGCTACGTTCATTTCTGAGACTAATTTGACAGGGACCAGTGGTGACACTGGAAATGACATCGTCCTGAATCTCCTGTGCTCTTCTTTATTTAGTTTTGTTCTTCTTTCACTCGTGCCTGTGTGTGTGTGCGTGTGCATGTGTGCGTGCATGTGTGTATGTGTGTGAAAGCATATAACACATGCTTTCCTCAAACTGCCAGTGGTCTTCCTGCCTCTGTACTCCCATTTATTGCTCAAGTGGTCTCTCCTAAAACGATTTAGTGAGACTTGAGAATGGTCAGATAAAAATACCAGTTCTGTGAAAGATGAAAGACCCAGAGACACAGCCTCATGCTGTGTTGCTGCAAACTGGGTGTTCATAGGGACCTCTGCTCAGGTCAAGCTGGGGCACCTCAGTGCACTTTGGAAAAGGATTTCAGGATGAGTAAATAAAAATCAGAGTTAGACAATCCTCAGGGGAGTCTTTGCCCTGGAGGAGATGGGAATTGGAGCAGGGTCTGGTGAGAAGGCGCGGGGTGGGGGTGGGGAGAACAAGGGAATCCGTGGCTGATATGTAAAATTAAATTATATTATAAAATTAAAAAAATCAGTTAGAATTTTATCTTGAGACAGGTTTTCTCTATGTATTTGTGGCTTTCCTTGAACTCAGAATGTAGACAAGGTTGGCCCCAAACTCCGAGAATTTGGCCTGGGTCTGCCTTCCAAGTTTTGGAATAAAAGTTGTGCCCACATCATACAACTTGTAATTTTATTATATATTTACTTCTGACAGTTTGTATGGGTTGGTTCATTTGGTATGGAAAGGTGTGCATGTGTGTCATGGGATGGGTGTAAAAATTCAGAGAATAACTTTAGTCGTTGGGTCTTTCCCATCGGCACATTAGACACACGGTCTCTAGTTTGCTATCACATATTCATATTTTGCAGGGTTTCTCCTCTCTACCTTTAAATTACCTGAAAAGCATTGGCATGCACTGTTGCAACTGGCTTTATAATGCAGAAGTAAAGGGAGAGTTGCAAGGTGAGTAAATTATCTATTAACCCATTCTCTCAACCCTAAAGTTTATCAAATAGAGATTTTTTGGAGTGAGTCTGTTTTGAGACACAATCTCACTTTTTTAACCCTGATCTGGAACTCAGTATATCGTAGAGAGGCTAGACCTAGAACTCACAGACATCCACCTGCCTCTCCCTCATGTGACCACACTTGGCTAAAAATAGATGTTTATCATGGATTTAGCACAGATATTATTAGAAAGAAAGGACTTGGATAGTGTGGTCTGGTGAGGGAGAGCCACACTTAAGAACTGACACAAAGCCATGATTACAGTTCTGTTGACTTTGTCAGTTCCATTTCAATGGGTTCTTAAGGAGTCTCTCTCTCTCTCCCTCTCTCTCTCCCTTTCTCCCTCCCTCTCTCTCCTTCTGTCTTTCTGTCTCTCTCTCTCTTTCTCTCCTTCTGTCTTTCTGTTTCTCTGTCTCCCCCTTTCCTTCTCTTTGGTAAAAAAGATCATCTGTCAGTTCCTGAGGTGGCTTGGGTAGGATTCTGATTTAATGAAGTAAAAACATGGGTCAGAAGGGTTCTGCACTGTGCCTTGCTCTACATGGAGTTCATAATCCTGTCCTGGAGATTCTCAGCAAATTGCTGCTTACATCTGGGAAAGGAGAAAGTCTATACTCAAAAGATTTTTATATACTTTGCCCTCTAACATGGCCATTGGCTTTTGAGATATCACCAAAAAATATTGTCCCTGTCTACACATGCAGTTTACATAGCAAATTTTATGAACTTTGTGTGATGGTTAGTATTGATTTTCAATTTGATAAGATCTAGAATCAGCCAGGGGACACTCCTCCAGCCATACCTGTGAGGGCTTATCTAGAACCTGTTATTCTCTGGTGTGTGCTTATGAGAGATTATCTTGTATATTAAGTTCATTGAGATGAGAAGACTCTTTTTCTTTCCAAAAGTGATAGCCCCATTCCATACCATGGATTTGGTACTGAATTATGTAATAATGACCAACATTCATCACTGTCTGCTTCCTGACTATGGATACAGTGTGATCAACCACCACGGTTACTTTTTATAAATCTTCTTTTATTTACTTTTAAAATCTTACCTTTTGAATTTCTACATGTTCATGCCATGATACTCAGTAAGGTTGAATAAGAAGTCACCAAAGTCAGATATGGTGTCCCAACCCTGTGATCACAAAATTTAGGAGGCAGAGACCTTAGTTTGAGGGTTACAAAAACATCTAAGGACTGAGTGTACAATGGCATATGGATCATACAAGTCTATGGTGGAGGAAACTGACTCTTGTTATCTTCTACAGACCAGAATAAGCCTGTCGGCCTCTGGATAATCTCACCTCTGAGGCTCAAGGTATCTTCTTCCATGAGGCATGTGAACCCCAAGTCCTGGGCTGTGGGAGATGTGAGTCCCTGTTGTCTTGAAATCCAAGTTCACAACATTGCTATAGTGGTAGCATCTCAGGATGTGTGAGGGTAGAGGATGGGGAGGAGGTTCTGCCAGGTTGCTGAATCAATGGAGCTAATGTATTTCTGCGCATTTCCTTCTCACATTCTGATGTCATTGTTACTCGACTGAGGGCAAGCCAAGCAAGTTTGAGGCACAAACAGTAATTATAAGGCTGAGGATAGGAGCAATTCAT
This sequence comes from Peromyscus leucopus, assembly GCF_004664715.2. Classification (NCBI taxonomy): domain Eukaryota; kingdom Metazoa; phylum Chordata; class Mammalia; order Rodentia; family Cricetidae; genus Peromyscus; species Peromyscus leucopus. The sequence goes on along the minus strand of NC_051068.1, from coordinate 16,882,888 downwards.
CAGGCTCACCCAGTGTCCCAGGAGGTCACAAGTCATTAGGCCTGAATCACATACAGTTGCATGGCAAAGAGGTTGTACACTCAGAAGGAGGCAATACCTTTCTGTGATGGAATATCAACAGTCAGCAAACCTGATGGTGGTCATCCTTTAAGCAGGCACAGCTGATCATAGGATAGTGCCAATTCTTTGTCCTTAGATCATACTGAGCAACAAGAATCAAACAAAAGAAAGCTGAATAGGAACTGTTTATAAGATAATATAATAAACTAGCACTTCCTAGGAACAATCTGTTAAACTGAAACTTAGAGAAAACAGAAGGCAGTTTTCATATAATACATGGCATCACTATTATAACCATACTTTTGGTTTTGGGTTTTTAATGGGTGTATGTAGGCAATACAAAGAAACAGCAAATACATTTTTAAAAAAATCAACGAATAGATGTGTACAGTATCCAGTACAGCACAACTATGAAATCCCTCTTAAAACTATGATGTTCCAGCTTAGTACAGAAAGATCTTTACCCAGAGGGTTCGATCTATCCTCTCTCCAAAGATGCACGTCTGATTAGTACATGTGTAGATATGTGACTACTATACATAAAAGCTGAACAAACGGTTACATCCTAGCATCTTATTCTGTAACAGGCCTGGTTTACATACTACTTAGCTTTGGGATGTTTTAGAGGCAGTCCCCACCCCCCAGGTAAATTTCACTTTGTATGATTTACTATGTCCTAAGCATTGGTAAATCCTTTATATCACCAGTTCTATTCTTCTACTTCACAGCGCAGTAGAGGAGTGCTAACCAGTACATGAGATGCCATTTGTAATCTCCACAAAATTAACTCCAAATGGATCTTACCATAAAAGTCAAATTCAAAGTGCAAAACTTCTAGAAGATACTTGAGAAACTATGCCTCTCTCAGTTTTGCAACCTGTCTAAGCCTTGGGAGGTTTCTCTAAGGCCCTGCTGTATAGAGAGGGGAGAAAAGAGTTCCTTCTCTAAAACTAGGATTATGTTTGGGAGAGCTTGTAAAGGTCTGGGACCAGGGCCTTTGAAGGGTTTGCTTTTCAAGATCCC